>NW_009218932.1:0-3633 GCF_000690835.1 Fulmarus glacialis
TTTAAATAGTAATAAATTAAAATTAGAATGGAGGATTTGATAAGGTAACCATGAGATGAGGTGTTTTGATTCTTGCTGAAGTTGTAAAGGTTTGGGGACTTAGGCTGTTCCTGTTTCTGGGTTTGTTTATCCTTGTATGATCTAGAGTGTTGACAAGTTTTCTTGCTTCAGTGGCCTATACGACATGGTATTGTTGAAGACTGGGACCTCATGGAGAGATTCATGGAGCAGGTCATTTTTAAGTACCTACGAGCTGAACCTGAGGATCACTATTTTTTAATGGTGAGTTAATGAGACTGGTAAGAAAATATTTTTGTAAGAGGAAAGCTAAATAATGTTCCAAGCACAAGTAGCTCTGTTGGAGGATTTTTCTTTGCATATGTCTTTTATTTCTTCAGCAACCGGGGGGTGGGAGAAAGGGGGAGGAGGAAAGTAATCTGTAAAGTTGCATTATAACTAAATTCTGTTCATTTTGTGATGCAGGCTACTGCAGGTTGGATTTTGTTTTTGAAAAGCTTCAATCACTTTGTTTAAACTAAATTCTGTTTGAAATGTTCTACTTTGAGTGCACTGAGAATTTTAGAAGTTTCATTACCATACCGAGCTAATCCAATGCATGAACCATTACGACTCTATTGAGGTGCTTTTTCAAAACTTTTTTTTGCAGACAGAGCCTCCGCTGAACACACCAGAAAACAGAGAGTATCTTGCAGAAATCATGTTTGAATCATTTAACATACCAGGACTTTACATTGCTGTTCAGGTGAACAAAGTGAATATATACTTCTAAAGTTCAGTATAGCTGCTGTATGTATAGTCTTCTGTATGCACATGTCTAAAATGTTTGAAACAGTATTTTCTGAGATTGTAAATTAGCACACTCTGCCTGTTTCTAAATATAAACTCTTTCTCATGTAGGCAGTGTTGGCCTTAGCTGCCTCTTGGACGTCACGGCAGGTTGGAGAACGTACTTTGACTGGAATTGTCATTGATAGTGGTGATGGAGTGACCCATGTAATTCCTGTGGTATGTAGCAGGATGCAGTTTGAAATTATCAGCAGATAGGATAAATACAGGGTTTGTTTAAGTAAGAAGTGTCAAACTAAACTTTATTTTTAAATTTTTAGTGTTGCTTGGTTGTTTGGGATTTTTTCCTCCCTTACAATTGTTTTGAAAAGTATATATATTGTTATGTGAACTTATTTATGCAATTAATTTAGCTTGCAGACTATAGGAAGGTCACAGTAAGGAATCGTCTGGGCATCTTTTAAAGGTTATTTCTATGTAAAACTTTGTCTTCCGTTACTGTGATGCCTCAGTTCTGTGTAATATTAATGCTTATCACGGTTTTGGATCTCCTGCATGCCACCAATGTCTGACAAGAGATATCCTAACTTTTTTTGATGTCCTGCATTTTGATTCTTTAATATAGCTGACAACGTGTGCTTTTTATATGTTTTTATTGTATTTTAGAAGTTAGTGAACTCTGCTTGTGTGGAAACAACTACGAGCTTGTATAAATGCATGTTCATATGTATAAATGCATGTTCATATACACAGTCGATCTCAAACGGCTTAATTATGTTAGGATGTTAAAAATACAGAATTATCTGTGCATACTGACATCTGTTCTATTGATGTCATTTTGTGTATTTCTGAAGCATATCGTATGCTTGAATGATCAGTTATTTTAGAAATGAAAATTTGATTCCCTTTAGTTTCATCTTGCATTTTGGTATTAACCTGGTCTTCTCAATATTTTCTTCATATTGGAAATGTTGGGGAAAAAACAGCATTTACCATATGAAGCTCTGAAAAGTGTAAAAAAAAAAAAAAAGGGGGGGGGGGGATGGGGGCAAGAGAAGAAATAGAGAAGAAATAATGTTGGCTCAGCAATACTAGTGTTTTCAGTAAATGCATCCTGAAAAAAATTTGGCAAATAGATTTCTTGTTTTTATTGTGCTTATCGTTCGATACTACTTCATTTGATTTTTCTTGTCTGAGGATTTTAATAAATTTTATACTTTTTCCTATTCATTTTTCACTCTCAAACAGGACATGAGTGGTCTATTTATATTACGTTTGCTTTTCAGATCACGCCTAAAAGGAACCATCTGACCAAACTTTGTCTTCTAATGTGTGCAAGATTTTTTGTCTATCGCTTGTGTATCTATTAGATAATCAGTATCTGTTTATATGTGGTAATCAAGGTCTTTTAAATAAAAATAACATCCCCTTTGCAATGAGTTGCACGTTTTTATAATAATTTTTTGGTTTCAAGATCTTACTTTTAATTAAAAATCAAAACAATTATAAAAATGAATGTTAGTTTTGCTGTTAATCATTGATACACAGTAGGTTTTTCCCTAAATATTTTTTTTTCTCTCCTCCTATATAGGCAGAAGGCTATGTAATTGGAAGTTGCATCAAACATATTCCTATTGCAGGTAGAGATATTACTTACTTTATTCAACAACTCCTAAGGGAGAGGGAGGTGGGAATTCCTCCTGAACAATCTCTGGAGACAGCAAAAGCCATAAAGGTACACCCTTCTTTATCTCTTAATACATAAATAAAACTCTTTGAGCTAATTTTTTGGCTTTAACAAGTTGCCAGTGGCTCTCTTAAAAATGCAAATGTAGGCAGTGTATTGTAATTACGCAAACTTCTGGTGGTTTATCCAATCAAGTGCGGGGGAAGGAGAAAGAGGAAGAAGATCTTCATGCTAGACTGTTTGGAGTAAATGTGTTCCGCAGATTAAATCAGCATTTTAAGCTTTAGATTTGTTTAAAATTTGCTTTTTAATTTAATGAAAAATAAATGTATGTAATATCAGTAGGGTGATTGTGTGGGTCTGATCTTGCGATGAGAGCTCGCCATTGAACTTCTTTATTTTTGCAAACCTAATGGTTGTGATGTTTTCATTTTGAGACTAATCTAGATGAGTCGGTGTGCAATCTTATTGAAACAACTAGGCCACGTGCATCATCTTGTAGGCCTGAGTCTTCCATAGTCATTTGGGTGAGAACATCTGTTGAACAGCTCCATCTGTAATAATGCTCATATTTTTGTTTTCTGATTGTGTTATACTTTAATTCAATGATAGAATAATTATTTTGGCAATTTTTAATGCATGGTATTTCTTAACAGGAGAAATACTGTTACATTTGCCCTGACATAGTGAAAGAATTTGCCAAGTACGATGGAGATCCTCGAAAATGGATCAAACAGTATACAGGCATTAATGCGATCAACAAAACCAAGTTTGTTATAGATGTCGGTTATGAAAGGTTCCTTGGACCTGAAATTTTCTTTCATCCTGAGGTAAGAATAGGGACTAGCAGTATTAAGTTACAGGAGCTTTACTGTGCAAGTAAAAAGAGGGGGGAGGGTGGTACTATCATTTTTGGTGCCAGTGCGCCATCACGTGGAAATAAGATATCAGTAAGTCTCCTGACTGCAAGTCTTCTACAGTCTCATAAGCAGAAAAACGTGCGTAGCACTGCATTGATAATATTTTAAATCATGGACACTGGCATTTCTGTACTTCCTCTGTTGACACTGAGTCAATTTATAAAGCATGGATGCTAAATTTGTCCTTGTGGGAAGTTGTCATGGTTTAACCTGGCAGGC
>NW_009218933.1:0-2906 GCF_000690835.1 Fulmarus glacialis
TCATTGATGAAGATATTAAACAGTTCCAGTCCCAGTACAGACCCCTGCCGGACACCACTCGTCACCAATCTCCATCTGGACATTGAGCCATTGACCTCTACCCTCTGGATGCGTCCATCCAACCAATTGCTCACGCACCGGACAGTCCACCCATCAAATCCGTATCTCTCCAGTTTAGAGAGAAGGATGTTGTGGGGTACCATGTCAAAGGCCTTACAGAGGTTCAGATAGACAACATATGTAGCCCGTCCCATGTCCACTGATGTAGTCACTCTATCATAGAAGGCCACCAGGTTGGTCAGGCAATTATTGTTGTGATTATTGTTACTACATCCAAATAGGACAGAACTCAGCAGACTATCTGAAGTTTATGTTTCTTCCTAATACTTACCATAAATTTATTCTTTTTCATTGTACGTGCTTTCTTTGCTTTTTTAAGTTTACTGCCCACAAATATTATTGTTACAGCTATTTTCAGAATGCCTTAATGCTGTGCAAAAACATGTCTGAATTTGATTTTAAAAGGTTGTTTTACTCTCTTTCCTCCTTCAATAGTTATGAATCTCTGAAATGTTTGGGAAAAAAGTGAAAAATATTTAATTGGATACATTTCTAAAAAGACCCAAATCAATACTGTGCGAAAACAAATTAGCCTAAACACTAAGAAAAAGCTTGGTTTGATTTTCTTATGTGAAAATGTAGAAAGAAAAAAACAAAGTGCTATCAGACCAGTCACTTATTTCGTAACATCAAAAAAACTGAATTAATCATAATAGTGCAAAAGTACCACAGAAATTTTACTGAAAACTCTAGAAGACAAGGACATTACAGAAAGTTACACAGCTGGGGAGACAACAAGTAGTTTCAAAATAAAGTTGTGGTATAACTGTGCTCTTAAAATGCTGTGCAGAGATGGTTACAAAGTCACACCACAAGAAGCATGAAGAACACAGGCAGTAATAGGTATCAACACAGTGAAAAAAGTATTTCCAGAGGATACTGAAAACATCTATAAAGTTGGAAGGTGAAGAAATGCAGAAAGACCACTGCTAGGCGTAGAAGAGGGGGAGGCTATGACACAATTGAATACTGAACTGTTAAGTCAGTTTATTAATAGTTCAGGATTGCATTTTCCAGTAGGCAATATATTACTCATTTCAAGTTTTCACAAACCACAGACATTGCAAAATGGTATTTTGCTAAGTTTTGTGTTACTGCTACCACTCTTATATAGAAAAACAGAACAAACAAACAATACCAACAAACATCTAGAAAGACCTTGATCCTCCAGAATGTTTTATACCTTATTTTATCTGGAAAAAGACAAGATGAGGTTGAAAAAAAGCCAGATGATTGTAATAATTTTTTTTTCTTCTTTTTTTTTTTTAAGGAGCAGCCCTTGATAGCTTTGCCACCAAAAAGTTTTGCCTACACTAGAAAAAATACTGAACTCAAACTAATGATAAAAGTGACACCCTGTATGACAAAAGCTGTCAAATTTATACTAGAGAACTTGTGTTTTTTGTACCAGAGTAGTATGCAAGGTCAACACTGAAGGTTACTCTGGAAAAACTCAACACTCCCCCCACAAATAGAAATATGGACAGGTGGGATTCATACCTGGAAGTTGTACGAGTGATCAAGTGACAGGATCACGGTTTGTTACATGTAAGAATTTGGATGACCGTCTATCTACTCTGTCAACTTTCCTATTGCTTCACTCAGAGGAACAGTTAGATGCAGTGACCAGCTACTGCTGGTGATGCTCAGATGCAACTCCTACTGCATTTCCTTGCACTATTGCATAAGCTCTGTCACAATCAGAAATATGATCGTTGAAGTGGCAAGACTAACACTGGAATAACCTGCTGTTAGGAAAAGGGTATGACAAGGATACACATGGAAGTGATGCAATCTTTATTACCTTAACACCAAAAGAACTACAGAACTTCTTCGAAAAGATGCACATGCAGAAAAAGATAGGGCAACAATAAGCTAAGGTCACTAACCTTGATTCTCCCTCACATAACTCAGGACAAAAATGAAAAGAGTTGTCAAGAGCAGTTTGTTGCTGGGGTAACGTGTCAGGAGGCTGAACTTGAAACACCAATGCCCTACGGTAGCCATTAACTAACTGTTGGCTTCCCTTTCCTAAAGCATTACTTTTGATCTATAAAACACCAACTGCCTTCAGATAGGGACTTCTTCCCTCACTGACACTGTCACAGCAATACTTTGGACACATGGTCAAGCTGCATCACTTTGGGGCAAAATAACACTGCTGGCAGGAAGCTCTGACAAAGGGCCCTTCAACTAATTCAGACTCATGAATGACTCTGGAAATGGGGCAACCAGAAAAAGGCCTCTCTAAATGCTAAACAAGATAGTACCTGAGTTTTAAATAATTTTTACTTTCTAGGTTGAAGCTAGGAGGTTATTGGTGGTTCAATATAGCAGAACATTAGTACTTAACAACTATTATACATCACACATATTTAAAAAGAATTAGCATAGGTAGAACAGCTAGGTATGGTTAAGGAAATGCATTGTGTAAAATACCCTGAATTATAAGCCCTGATGTTCTGAAGCTGTCTCTATATCTTAAGTAGGAAGCAGGAGGTGCCAGACCTACACAGGGCTTTTCTAAAGACTTCGCAGCATGGCCTTTGGCACATGAAGAGCCCCAAGGCTGTGCCACAACTCAGCTGAAGAACAAGAGATGGCATTCAGACCATTAAGGCCATAAACTCACGGATAATACTGCGGAGACAGGAAAAACAGACCAGTGAGCGGATTTCAGCCCCGCAGGGCTTTGTCCTCCGCGGCTCCGGGGCAGTCCCTCGGCCTTCCAGCTGTCACGGCCAGGAGCGGCCGGTCACGGCGGCTGGAGGTGGACTTGCCCCGGG
>NW_009218934.1:0-284 GCF_000690835.1 Fulmarus glacialis
TTCAGTAGACTTGAAAGATAAGACTCACCTTTGCAAAAGATGTGTTGACTCCCACGAAATAGGCGCATTTATCCTGGTGTTCACAAGTTCTGCACTCATAATTTTTACTGATTTTTATGCCCTTTTAATGAATCATGCTGTAGTTCCATGAGTCTTCCGCGTTCCTGCTTTTAAAAGTTAGGATCATTTACCACTAGCTAGTCCCTAGATACTAAAGCAATTTTAGATGAAAAGTTACTGGGTTTAGTAATTCAGCTATTTCATCCTTGATTTCCTTTAAAAAA
>NW_009218935.1:0-26621 GCF_000690835.1 Fulmarus glacialis
GAGTCGCCATCCCTGGAAGTATTTAAAAGACATGTAGATGAGGCGCTTAGGGACATGGTTTAGTGGGCATGGTGGTGTTGGGTTGACAGTTGGACTCGATGATCTTAGAGGTCTTTTCCAACCTTAATGATTCTATGATTCTACGATTAGCCCAGTACTGAGGTCCATCTTGTCCAATATGCTATCTGCAGTTGCAACCAGAGACACTAAAAAAAAGAATGGCATAACTAGACTATGTATAGAGTGATTCTTCCCTGCTTGCAGTTTCTGCCGATCAGTGATCTGGGGATGAGGAAAGAGAGCTGATGTTTTTGGCACTTTTGATGAAGGAAATGTGATGTTGACCTACTTCTTCTATTAAAGACATTGTATTTTCAACTTGCCATTTTTCGTGGAAAAGTTCAAAGGTTAGAAGTATATAGACAATTAAAGGTTAGAATACTGACCTTGAATTAGGAGAAAGGAAACATGCGTCTTTACTGATAGTTAATGTAATAGTGCCACACTTCTTTCTGTTAGCATTGTTAAAAACAAAGCAAACAAACATAGTGCAATAGTGCATAATTATGCAAAGTGCATAATTCCCAGTATTTATATTTATGCTACCTGAAGTCTCTAAGTTCTAATTAATGATGCTGAATTAAATGTATAGTAGATATTTTATAAGTCTTTTATAGCTAAAGGTCACCTGTGTGCTTGATTTCTGGGTTTTATTTTACAGACAATTTTTGATATAGTTCAAGCAAGATCACCTGCTTTGCTGTTCAGTCTTCTGTACTTGCTACTATAATACTCGCATGATTTTTCCAGTGAGATGTTCAGAACTCCCTGATTCTCTGAATGTATTTGTAAGTAACATAAATTGGTTATGCTTATCACATATTAGGAGGTGCATAGTATTTTGTAGATCTAGGCCTGTAACTGTGCTAATATTACCTGTTAATCACTTTGCAGTAGCTCCAACGTACCTCTGTAGAAGACCAGAACTTTTTTCCTGCTACATGTAAAAGTTTAGTGAAAACTGCACATATTTGTTTTTCTTAAATCACAGACGGTATTTAGCAGTTGCAATCTTGTGGGTATGCCATGTCTTAAACTGCAAAGGAATCCATTTTCAAGTATTTTAATTCTATTCTATATCTCTTTCCGTAGGGCTTTCTCATCTTATTGCTTTTTACTGTCTGATACAACAACTACTGCTTCATTTTGAGGATGAAACTTGCAGGACCATAAGTATCAATATTTTTTCTTAAGTAGTGCTGTTATATGTTATTTTTTCTCTTTGCTTATACAGTAGATGCAGACTGGCACATGTTCTGCATTCAACCTCTGTTTCTACTTTCATTCTAAGACTCAGTACTACTCAGGAGTCTTATCTTCTCTTTTCCTCTGTTGTTTCTTGCAGTGAGTGGAGACAGAGGCATGGAGAGATAGTGTTGAACATGTGTGACTTAGACCATTTGTCATTCTTTTCAGTTCTGCTGATGTCCTCCTCTTTTATAAAGTGAAAACATGTAAAGAACACACGGTATCAGAAAATTAAAAAAAAAAAAACAACGAAAAAAACCAACACCACCCCCCCAAAAAAAAAAAACCTGTAAAAATGCATATTTTTGTTGGTTTTCTTTTAAAGTATGAAGAACAAATGAGGCTGATATTACATCATTATCAGAGTTTTAGTCTGGGCAATCAACAGTTTTTCAAGTGTTTGCATTGGATTAGAGTATCATCTGCCCTACACGGGCATGAAAGAACATATATCTTCGTAAAGTAACTGTAAAGTAGGTATGAATCAAAGGGGCTTCATAGCATTATATTTCTATTTGATAGTGCTGCAGCAGCAAACATATAGCAAAAACAGCAGGTGGACATAACTGACTATCAATATCAGTCTGATTTTCTGAGATTGTATCCCTGAAAAATTAAACCATCAAACAAAGAGAAATTTTTCATGAGATTTCTGTATATCTGTAACCAGGTCTTAAATATCATTATATACAATTAATAATTCACGTCAGGGATTTAATGCAACAGAAATATCCAGTTCAAAGTAACTCACTATAGTCTAGATGAAATGTCTTAAGAATAATGGAGAACATCTACCTTGTCTGTTAAACTTGTTAAATATACCTAAATTCAGATTTCTTATCGGTGTACTTGGACTATTAGGAATGCGATTTTTATTCATTTAGCTTTATGATACGATGGATCATTACATAGCCTTTAGTGTTTCTTGAGCATGCAGAAAACACCACTATTAGAAAAATACCTTCACAAGTGTAAAAGGTACATCTCCCATTCACTGTAAGGGAATAAGCTATATAATTGTACACAAAATTATGATGCAGCATTGTCAGCAGGGGTCCTGCTACCCTGGGAGGGAGCTGAGGTGCTTTGCTGAGCGTATGCATCCTCCCCATCCCTCTCAAAATAGAGGCTGTCCTCTCTTAGGTAAAGAAGGAAAGTTGACTTGGCCACCTACCTCAGCTGACACAGTACAATTAACTCTGCTAATGAACTGTCAAAGTATCACAAACTTGATATTTAATGGCCATAGCCATTGCTAAGACTTTTCCAGCAAGGTAATTTCTAAAAGATCCTGACTTTTGACATGTACCTTGGACATGACTATGAGGAGCCATCTCCTGGACAGACACTAATAACTGTAATGGGTCTGTCAGCAACTTTTCTACCCTTGTGAAAGCAACGTCTTCATCAGAGGGACAGGTTAGAGTTTAAACATCACAGTGTCATTCTTAATGTTGTAAAACATGCCAGTTCACAGCTGTATTTTATACAAGCGTATAAAGGGGAGCAATGCATGCCATTTGTCTCCAGCTGCCAATAGAGCCTAGATGTCATAGTAGCCGGAGCAAATCCAGGGTGATGAAGGGGTTCAGGGAATGACTCGTGGCCTCACTTGTTGAGATTGAAGGAGACCATGGCATATGTCTTATAATTTTCTGAGTAAAATATGATGCCCTAATGTTGTGCTAATACGTAGGAAAGCATTATTATTCATGTCACTGTGATCTTGCACTCAGCTAGATGAAAAGGATTTTGAGAAAAGCATATCTCTGATTGAGGGATGATAACAAAACACATTCTTCTGGCTAAAATTTCTATTAATCAAAAAAGAAATTTTCTACTAATCGAAAAATGCATCAATATATTTCATTTTAATGTTTATTTTTATCACATACTAAGCAAAGATTAGATTGTGATCTGCTTTGAATACAGGATTCTGAACTAATTTATCTTTTCACTATGTTGGAATAAAAGTATGTTTTGCCAAACATTTGGGTTTTTTCCCTCCTCTTTTTGGGTAGCAATTTTTAAGCAAATAGAATTAATCTAAATGCTGAGAAATATTAATGGCATATGCCGACATTTTAAAGAAATAAAAATCAAATCCTTTTTTGGAAGAAGCACAGTGAAATCAGTGGAGATTAATTAACAGGAATTAATTTGACCCAGTGAATCCTGAAGGAATAAGTATTCAAAAAGAATATCCCAATAACCTTAATTTAAGTAGATCTGGGCACAAAATTAATTTTTAATTTCCCAATAAATTTTATAATTTTTTTGGTCCTGAATTGGAATGAATAATAAAAAAAATGTATTTTCTATCAAACAAATTTAAACTGTTGGGGGGATCAACTGAAACATTTTTGCATGATAACATAAAACATTTAATTAAGTTTTGGCTTTTCAAGGCTTTTGTTCTTTAAAAATATTTAAGTTGCATGTTTTTGTGTAAATAATTCAAAAAGAAAAATGAAAATGTCTGTTTTAAAGTGCTCCTTTTTCTTCTAGATACAGTTTCAACAGGATTAACATTAATTTTTTTCATTTTTTTTTTTTTTAAATAGCAATATTTCTGATCAGTTTTTGTTTTAAGCTTTTGGAGATTTAATGCCTGGATTTGATTATATAAACCAATCAGGCCTGAGCTCTATTTTAGAGGCTTTAGTTCTGTTTATAGAATCTGTCAAAGAAAAATTGACCATAAATTCACACTTGTGGAAATAGAACAATTATTTTAGGAACCTTGACCTCTGAGATAATGGGCCAAGTTTTCAGTTGATGTCAACTGATGTCACTTCACAAAAGGCAAAGTCTGACCCAGAGTGGATTAGGGTTTGGGATTCTGGAATTTCAACTAAATGTTAGTGGATTTTCTGATGAAGCCTCTTTATTGCTCCAGAGTTGGTTGTAATTCATATAAATAAACACTCTGTCAAAAAAATAAAATGAATTATTTGGCACAGAAGTGCTGTTACAGTAATAAATGTCACAGACTTCATTCTCCGTGTAAAAGGAACCGTGCAATCAATAATGTCTGCCGCAGAAGTTCTCAGTCCATGGAGCCCTTGCCTCTGGTCTGGGGAGAACCAGCTGGTCAAAGGGAGCTGACTCTCCTGGTTTCAAGCTGACAAAAGACATTAAAACATAACTAAAATAAATTGCTCTCCTTTCACTTCTAAGCAGTTGCTGCAGTTGCCACAGGCTTATTATGCCGTCACAAACAGTAAAGGGGAAAAATATCCGCGAGCTTGTGTGTCAGCATTGCTGACTGGAAAAGCATGAAGACTTCTGTACTTTCAGGCCACCTTTGTTTATGCTGATGAGTTTTCCCTTTCTAACGCTGAAATCCCAAACTGAAATTGCTGTGTATTCCTATTAGCTCACTCAAGCTCCTTAATAAGTTCATTGCAGAATCAGGCTGCAAGAGGCTTCATTTATAAATGAGCATGTTTTTCCCCTGTGGAAGACTTCATGGATCCTTGTCGTCAGCAGTTTTAAGGGTGTCTGTAAATGCAAAAGGGATCTTTATCTAATGAGTTACCTTCCTCCTTGTCCTCCTTGTCCTTTATTTTCTGTGTTGGCTATCTATCTACCCTATAAAGAAGTTGTTTCCACCACTGGGTGAACCTAAGTCATATCAGATTGATAAATCATCCAACAGAAAGCTGAGATATGTTATTGCCAAAGATGATGTTACCACTTTTGCTACTACTGAAAGCATTACCCACTTTCACTGCCCTGAGTGATCCCAAGGGAAAAAAAAAAAAGCAAGGGGGGTGGGTGGGTGGGGGGAGGGGGGGGAGGAAGAAAAGAAAAAAAACTTTAAGAGAAAGCATGAGTATTCATGGACCTCACATCACCAGCCTCAGCATCCAGACTGGAAGAAGCTGGGTGCTCAAGTCTAGAGTGGACCCTAAATAAAGATTATCTGTGGAGCTCTGTTCTCGACATCTGCAGAGTTTCCATACCCAGATGTGTGTATAGCCAATTGTTTCTATTACATCCATTTCCCCTATATTAAAGAATTTGACATTAGCTTCTGCATTTGCATCTTCCCTGCTGTTGTTAGCAGGGTTCTGCGAGCATTGGATGCTGTGAATCATTAGCTGGCCTACTTTTTATCAGCTTTTATCTGGTGCCTTCTGGCTTCTGCAGAATATGAGCTTTTCTCTATGTGTGCCTCTCTCACTGTCTCTTTCTCTCTACTTAGTTTTCAAAGATGTTTTTCTCCAAAATACTAACAGGCACCAGAGGGACAAGAACACCAAAGTCAACAAATGTTTCTTCTTTGTTTTTCCAGTTTTAGTTGCCTTTACGTAGCATTTTGAAATGACTAGTTGGTAATGATAAAGGAGTTTATAAGCAAAATATCATGAGGTAAGTTATTTTGGAAATAGAATTAGTTTGTGGTTTTAATACTGGTTTCATGGAAAGAATCACCTGTACAGGCCTAGGGCTCAGGTTGTGTTGACTCTGTACTCTTAGAGCTGATGGTAGTTTATGTAGAGGCTGGTCCTTGTAAGTTGCCGATATCCGAAAAGGCTTTTTCTCTGCAATATAGTATTTGTCTGTATAGTGTGTTAATGTTGTTAGTAAAGCTTATACATGTGGCTGTCCAATGCATCCCATTGCAAGAACTTGCTATCAGGGTTTCTTAGCTTTTTAAAACTGTAGTCACTCAGTCTGAAAATTGCATTGTCAGGTATCTGCTTGAGGCTGTATTTTTCCAGTGTCAACCAGAATGATTCAGCTGTTTCAGAGAATGAATTTAATAGAAAACATGTTTTCTCTTCCATGAATATATAGGTGAAGACAGTCTAGGACCTACATGCTTTATAGTAGGCACTAGAACCTTAGCTACAGTGTTGCTCTGATGGCAGAGAAGTACCTTCTTTTGTCTTCATTAGAAAAAAAAAATTGTTTAGTTTTGTTAAGTTATGAATCTGGGGGGGGGAAGAAAATCAGTACATACTAACCTTCACACAGACTACAGAGATCTTGTTCCAGCCCAAGGCACCAGGAGCAGAGGACACGGTTCCCCTGCCTTTTGTAACATGAGAAGAGGTTTCAGTGGAAGAAGATACAGGAAAGAGACTTGGTAAAAGGGAAGAGAGTAAAATTGAAAGCTGGTGAGGGAGAGAAGTTGTTACTAGAAACCAGAGATCAAAGAGGAAAACAGGCATTAGCTGGAAAAAAAAATCAGGATGGAAATCAGGGTGGGTGGCAAGTCAGTGGTGGGGTGGAGGGGTGGGAATATGGTAGGAGGCTGAGAATAGAGATTAGGAAGTAAAAAACACAGAGTTAAGGTGTGAATTATGAGGAATTTGATCACAAACTTCAGGATAATCCACTCTGAGTTATTTTGGGGTTGGATCAAGATCCTGGCCCTCAGCTACGTCTTGCGTCACACTCCATATCCTCACTGTAGCAGCTTCCATGCTCGGTTACTCCTTGGCCACCTTTCTCTGGCAGCAGCTTCTGCCAAATGCAGTCTCTTGCGACATCCATGCTCTGACAGGGAGCTGAGCTGTCACAGTTGAATCCCTGCCATTCCGGAAAGCCAGGCTCCCCTGGTCTCCCATGCTGCTGCCCTTCCTGCGGAGAGCGGGGAGGGCACTGGCCCCAGCAGCTGCAGCATCTTCCCATCTGCGCTGCTCAGCCTCCAGAGGCATTGGCAGGCGCCGCCACAACCCAGCCCTGCGGGGTTTACATGGGCAGCCGCTGCCACATCCCAGCTCTGGGTGTTACAGGGCAGGAGACAGGAGAAGCCTTTTTGCCTAATTGAGCAATGCTAGCTGCCGAGCAGCCTCATCTGCTCTTGGGAAAAGGCTGTGGTCTTGATGGAAGCCTCCAGCAGGCTGGATTCGATGTCCCAGGCCACCCTAGACTCTTTAGACTTTATTTACTGTGCCTTGCTCAAACCTTAGAGTGAATCCAGGATCCTTTATGTCCTCATGGGCTTTTCTCTGGCCCTCAGCATTATCGTGTCTGATTGCTCAAGCAAAAGAAAGTCAAAATGGGGTTATGCAGGCTACTTTAGAGACAGCATTTCCTAACTCATGTGTGCTTGACTTTATAACCCTAATGCTCTTGCAACACAGAGGTTTTTTCTGTGTTATGTGCCTAGAGCTGTAGCCGGTTCACATTGATAAATCTCCATAAAAACAGGGAACTGAGTTTATAGAAGTTCTCCTGTGGCCTGTTTTTATAGTACATATGCCACTTACATGAAGACACTGTTGTCTGAACAAAAAGTTGCACGTATTATATGATTATCTTGGGTACATAATTAATATGGCTGGAAACTTACTGCAGAGTGATGAATAGTTATAGTTCCCTTAGTACAAATATTTTAAAAATGAACTCTCTGTATTTTATCCACAAGCAGGATATTATGGTTAAAAAGTCATCTACCTAATTCTCATACTGTGTTACTGCAAATGTAAATGAGCCAAAGATTGGCATGTCATAACCATAATATATTTTAATTTTGTCCCTGTGGCATGGTTAGAAATCACAGGCACACACTTAGATTTGCTATTCTGAAGTTTTATTTTATTAATTATTTTTATTTATTTATTTTTCTGGCCAAAGAACTCAGTGTAGATCTGTTGAAATTTCTGCTACTCTGGAGGCAAGCATGGTTCTAAGAAACCAATCAACTATTTAGAAACTAGCAGTCCTCTGCAAGCTTCAGCTCAAAAATATGGCTGTCTACAAAGCAGTGGTGTATTACTAATTAAAATTTGATGAAGTTTAGAACACTAGTTGCCACAGAAACTTAACTCCTGCCCCATAAGACTGATACTATTAGAAGAGAAAAGATAAAGAACTTGGGAGCAGATGTGCTCCCAAGCAGATATGCTCCTGCTATTCAGTAACAAGATTTCTTCTCTATTAAAAAAAAAAGGGGGGCGGGTGGGCATGGCAGCTATGTAAATAAAACTGACATTGGATTCAGTCCTGAAATAACATCAGTGTAGGCAAACACCTGCCTAGTCAGCTCACAGTGAACGTGGCACACGAGTGCTGTTCTCACCTTTTCTTCCTTCCAGCTAGGTACATCCAGCTATTTGCAGCACAGTCAATACTGCATTGCTCTCCTCCTTGTACAGTGATAAGTAGAATCCCTCTGGCCATACTCATCTAGAAGTTTGCTGGACTTATAAATTCCATATTCCCCTCACAGGTGCATACGTTATATTTTAAGAAGACCGTACTGACTGCCACTGCTATGAAAACATAGGCAACAACTTTATAGTTCAGCTGTTGATGCTGAGCTGTTGAGCATGACTTAACAGTATTACACAGCTAACTGATCAAAAGAAAATCCTGACAAGCCTCATTGTGTATTTAAAAAAAAAAAAAGTCCTTACAAGTCTAACTGTCTTTAGATATTTTAGTAATGTGTATTCTAGAGGAGAGGCAATGAAACGGAAGCCCAATGCTATGTTTATTTACATACTCCAAAGGTTCATAATAAACATTGATTAGCTCTTCTGGAAGAATAAAAGGCATAAAATGTAAAACATTCCTTCTAGAGGAATATACTTTGATAAAACACCTTGAATTAAAGCCAAGATGAAAAATACTCTTCAAATGTGCACATGCTACAGTAAAAATTATGGAAATGGCACAGAGAGAAAAGCTTTTTGTGCTGCAAAAAGAGAGAAGTCCTGCATGACTATTACTAGTAGTCTAAATTAGTTTATTAAAAGATTTCATTTAGTTATATTATTATTTAAATTATGCTTTTCATTTGTAAGATACGTCCTATCACTGAATCTCAGGGCATTTTACCTGCATTAATAAAGTCTCAAGACAGCCTTAAAATTGTCATCTCTTTCAATAGGGACTCTCTCATTGTGTTTCTGCATGATGTAGCATAACTGAGCCCTAATTTTTGGGCACCACACTAGGCACCACTGTAGTACAAATCATTATCATCAATAACATCCATAACCATGTTTTAAAAATCACTCTGAGATAAATATTGGGATTACCATTTTAGCACTGAAGAAAGTGAATTACTTTTATCTCAGACTTTAGCGAATCAGACAAGGAAAAATGTAAAACTTACACTGATGAGTAGACTTTTATCATACAGAAATTGAAGCTGACTGAGATTAGTTAGGAGATGTATTGATGTGACAGAAATTTGGGAAACCACAGAAAAGAGTCACTGAAATATACTTAACCCGAAGACATAGGAAACTCTTCACCAGCCATATGAAGCTTCTACCAATCTGAAATACAGGTGAAGTAAATCTGTTAAACCTGACTTTTGGTTAGCTCACGAAATTACTGGTTGCATAAGATTCAGCTAGTCCAAAATCATGGCTCCCATCACCAAAGACTGGGAATTCAGGAGTAGTTCATTGTTCCTATGAATGTCAGCCTTCCTCCTTCTCATACCTTTTGTTTCATCCTGTTTTCTTGTAGTTAACACATATTATTTTGGTTTTGAAATTTTATTCCTCTTCCACAAAACTATATATTTTATTTTATAATATGTAGATCTTTGCTATAAATGTTTGATCAACTTTTTAATCATACTAAGGTATTTGTTCTATATGTTCCCTTGGAAAAAATAGTAAGAAACCAGGGGAAAAAAAGTCATTTGTTAGTTCTGAAATTTCCCTCTTATTCCTGCATGATTCATCTTTTTATGACCATTCTTTATTTCACTTGCTGTCACCATGGTCTCTTTTTCGTCTTCTTGGAACAATTCAATTCATGGAAATATAGTTCATTTTCACCACTGCCTCCCTTCCCTTAGCCATTACTAGTATTACAATACATTTTTGACCTATGTTTATATATGTTGATGTCCCATTTTTTTCCATGATTGTTAGTCATAGGGTTATCAAAGACACTAAACAATATCTAACTCAATAGGGAGCTTCTTGGGATACCCTAGGAATGACCAGACAGAACCAGTTCTAGTTTTACAACTATGTAGGTATGCAATTTTCCTCCAGTGATTTCAGATGAACTGTTTACATGTGAAAAATTAAATTATGTTACTGTCACAAACTATTCTGACGTGTCAGAGCAGGACTCAATTAAGGGATAAGCAAGGTATGTAAGACGCACATGTGAAGGAGAAAATAAATCTCTCTGCTGAGCTACTCCTTTGAGAGAGACTGGACAACTGCTGTAATTCCCATAAATACCTATTTTCTACCTATTGTTAACATGAGTTCGTATTCAGGATACATGCCTATCCAATCTTACATGGGCTACTGTGCTGAAAGTTTCAATTAAATATGAAAGCTTAAAATCAAGTAACTATCAAAGTCATTTCTTGAATGATGACCTCACTTTGTTGTTTGAGGCAAAGACGTACATAAACCAAGAACGTGTGTTTCGGCTAAGCAGGTAAAACAAAAAGTTCTTGAAAGCCATTGAGACTTTTCCCTTAATGTTAGTTATGTGCAGCAGAATTAAGTGAATAACCTTAATGCACACTTAAGAAAGATTATAAAGGTTGGGGTCTGGCACTTTGAGTTTAATTCTGTGTGAAGAATACAATGAGGTATTTTAAAAATATTTTTAATCTTTGTGAATATTCTTATTTATTAGCCAAATGTTAAATAAATATCAAAGTTATTCACATTCTATTTCTAAATTTGCTGTTCCTAAAAGATCAACATTTGAGAAATATCAAACGGGGAAACTGTATTTCAGTTCATCTGTAGATATGATTTTTTGTATAATTTTAGAGTGGATATCACAGGCTGCCCAGAATAAAGCAATTTTAAGTTTATGGTCTTTTCTAAAAATCACGAAGTGGCTGGTGATGGTAGGTATCTGGGATGAAGGCTCTGCCATGCTGTCTTGCCTTGTCTGTTCAGTCAGTGAAGGGAAAATTGTAATTGATAAGAGTCACAATCCATGATCCATATTTAGGGACTTGTGAACAAGAGGCAGTGAGTAGCTCTTCAGTTTGAACATGCAAGAGATGTAAAGAAAATTAAGCATGCCAAAGATAACGGCATAATTACCTTGGGAGGGTAGTCATTATGAGAAGGAAAGCAATGATTTTTGGAAGATGACAGACCAGAAGAAATGGCATGTTCTGCAAGTGAACAGATTTATTTGGCTCTCAGTGCTATCCACATTCTTTTTCAGTGGCTGTGCATTTCCCTAGTACTGCACATGACCACATTGATGCACGTTCACAGCCTTTTCTCTTTTAAAGTTAATAGACAACATTCAGACATTAAATGAATCTTTCTTGTTTCTTAGTGCTCTTTTGCTTAGGAAATAACAAACAATTAAATGTAATAGTTTTGGTGACTCCTTATAGGCTGCATCCAATGCAAGATATCTATTATTACAAGGGCATAACATTTACTGTAAGAAAAGCAGACATCAAAAACCAGATGCACCAAATAATGTCACCTGAAATGTGTGAGTTACCTGTAAGGCCAGACAATCTAAGATTAGCTGTCTGTATCATCAAACTTCTTTACAGTCCAGTGTGCACAGCACAGCACCATGGAAAGTTACCCTTTGTGCTTGAAATGAACAGTATAGCATTCTAAATTAGTCACTTTAGCAGGGCCATTCTGTTAAGCTACCTTGGGCGGCTTAGCATAACATTGAACTGTTTCATTGCATGGTTTTATGAAATTAATATATATTGGGCTAAGAGATGATCATTGTGAAATGGAAATAAATATTTAAGCAGGTAAGGTAAAAAGAAAGAAATGCTGAAAAAGCAGAGTGGAAATGGAAAACTTTATTTTCATTCATGTAAGTAACAAACTCATCTAATTTTAAACAGCTAAGATGTACAGAGGAGAGTAACAATGCCTTCCAATTTTGGCGCCTTTGCTATAAATAATATTATAATAAATGAACATTAATATTACTGATAATCAATATGACTTTGAGCAGCATGGTTTAGAAATGATTAGACAACTTTTTTCAATTAGCTGTAATCTGGAAAATATCATGAAAGGAGGAGGAAAATGTAATTAGGCAGCCTGAGATACTTTGTTCATATGTCATAGTTTTAAAATGGAAGTATTACAGAATTACTTGCTTTTGTCTAATATGTGCTTTGAAGTCCATTATTTTGCTTGAGAAAATATTCTCCTGGGTAGCGCACTTACAGGAGACAAAATTTACAGAGCTGTACATGCCAGTGTATATTAGACATGAGGTATACATTGATTAGAAACCTTTTGGGAGCTGTCCTTAACTTCAAACAGTCTGCATAGGCTGATGCAATGAATCCCATCTTAGTCATCAAGGTTAAACTCAAAACAGGTATAAGAAACACAAGGATATCTACTCTGTGGCTGCATCACTTATTCTACAAGCCACAAAAAAGTAATCCAGTGCTGTACAATCTGTACTAATTTTGTCTAGAATGCTGTGCCCAGATCTACACGTGGCGGATACAGGGATATATGCACACATTGAGTTTTTCCATCAATAGTCAGTCCTGTTGCACACAGGAACTGGACTTCCTTGGTGCTTTCTCTGTAGTAAATACACTTTCATTGATTTGAATGAAAAAGGATTAAAGGTATAAAGCTAATCCTGAGGAACAGGGTATGTCTTTGGAGGGCTGGAATTCTCATATGGGATCAGGTTGACGACTGTTCTCTCCTCTGTCTTGAAAATCAGAAAAAAAATAGAAATAACCTGTCTTTCCTGTGATATTTGGGCACTGAAGTCCTGATTCCTGCATGATGGAATTACAGTATTGTAACCTTGGGAGCTGTGATGAATTGAGGATGTTTGGGACTTCTCGAGGTCAAGCCCCATAAGAATAATTGCAAAGTTCCAGTAGGTTCAAAAGCAATGATCAGAGTCTAGCAGCTGTGCAGAGGCAAGCATTGAGAATAAGCAATACACTTGATTATGTTAAGTAGTGCTGCACTTGAGAACCGACTTAATTCCAGATGCGTTTGATCTTGCCTCCAGAATCTTTAAAGACAGTTGACCTTTTTTGAGTTCTTATGGGGAAGAATAGCCTCTGGGTTCTGTTGGATCAGGAAAGCTGATGACATTTTAAAAGAACTCCATATTTCAAAACCTAGATTATTTTTTAAAAAGCATATGATAGCATCAGGTTGTTTGCTTAAAAATATGAGCTCCCAGCAAAAGAACTTTTCAAAGAACTGTGTTTCTTCTTCATGTTTTCGGAGCGGGTTTGGACTAATGAGGTGTGGATAGTAGGGGGCGTTCTTTATGAATGGATCACCCTTACATGAGCAATGTAAAGTTTGAATTCATATTGGTAGCTTCTCACAAGTCATCCAAACAAATCTGTGACCCAGTTCTGCAGTCCTTAATTCACTGAAACCAATGCCAGTTTCTCTTTTTCAAAAGTAAGATTGAAAAGTACAAACTTTCTAATGCAAAATCAAGACTTACCTGTCTCGAAAGGGCTAGATTCCAGTACTTCAAACTGAAAAACACCATGGGTATCTCCACTGAAATAAATGGGGTTGTTGTGCAATGGAAACGGTATTCAAGGAATGAAAAAGGTTGTCAGATTCTGGCTGCTAACCGATGGTGCATGTTTATCGAAACCGTGCTTATCTCTCCGGAAATGTTGAGATCATCTGTTAGTACCATTCTGCTATTAATATAAAAAAGTAATAGCTAAAAATAGTATCTTATTGACATTTAATTTTCAAGGAAAAAAATAGAGACAGATAGTGTGTGGGTGCTTGCATGTGTGAGAGATCGATCACTCGGATGCTTGAAGTTCATATATTTTCTACAGAAGTGTTATTCAGTCCGTGGCCTGGGGACCACTGCTGGACCATAAAACAACATTAGTTACAGTCTGCTAACTGCTGACTGTACCAGCTCATTTGTAAGTTATAAGTCCAATGATTGTGCTAATGTTTTAATTATGAATATTTTTAGTTAAAATATTTTTCATATTAACAGTAGAAGTGCAAACTGCTAAAAAAAGTCAACAGAGGGTATTCTGCAGGTGTCATTTATTTATCTATTTGTTTGTTTTTAATTAAGTGGACTTTCAGTTAAATGTTGAAGAACCATGATCTGAGTTACTGGGTTCCAAAGGTATTGGTGCATATTGATTTGAAAGAGCTCAGTTTCTCCAGAAGAATAAAAGGATGAGGGAGGTAGTAATAGCATAAATGAGCATAGCTCTGTTGGATTTGTTACAATGGGAGCTATTATATAGTTTAAATTTGGACTGTATAATTGAGAAATATAAAGATAAATTAGTGTTGTCTTTTATTCCATTGTCTGAAATGTTAAGAGTATTAACGTTCTTACCTTCACTGCCAGTAAGGGTAGAAAAAGGGTGAAGAAGTCAGATGAAGAGCCAGGAACAAATCTAAAGATTTTATTTGAATTAACCCATAGTTAGAGACTCTACTGGGCTCTCCGAAGTAGAGACTTGCTTGTTTTTATCCTGGTGTAAGAGAATTGAAACTCCCAGCAAGAGAGGTGTTTGAGCTCTGTGATACCAGAAGTCAGTGAAGGATTTGTCAGTGAGAGCAAAACAAATATCCGGTTGTGTTAGGTTGTACCATATTTGTGTCTAAAAACCAAAACACTTTTTATAAGTCTATGTTTATTATAAAAAAAAAAAAGCAAATTATATGCATTTAGGAGTCTGAATTTGTTCTTTATGACTGAAACATGGGTCAGCATGTAGGAGCTGGAAAAATATGTTGTTTCCATTGTCCAGGGCCAACACAGTGTTATCTTCTAATGTCAGAAATAAACCAAAATTGTAATGCATAAAAATGTCTCACAGTAGCAGTTCTACTGTTGAGCATGAGAGTTTGGTGTAGTTGTGCGAGTCCTACAGACAGCACTTTGTTTACCGTTCAAAAAATCGTCTTCTATTCATATACTAAATAGAGAAATGAGAAACGCATTATTTGTACAATGGATTTAGAGTAATTTGCAAGGAGCCTTCCTAAATAAAGCTTATAAACTGTCACCACCTCCTCCAAAGCAGAGTTAGTCTATACTTATATTCTCATAAATGAGAACAGAATTTGACACAGTGAATCTGTGTCATAGAAGTGCTGAGAAATCGGCAGGATATTTTTGCTGATTCAGGACCCTTGTAAAATAGTGTGCTATCCCTATGCAAAGCATTATGCATAAAATATTAGAGCTCAAAACTGTACTGTTATCTGAGCAATAAAGTCAGTAATTCTTTGTTATTTGTCAAACTGAAAAAGCCTCTCTAAAATTTTCTTGACTTTCTTGTGTGTGGGTGGGTATAATACATTTATCTCCAAAAAGGATACTATTCATATTGTTGACATGTATGTGTATATATATTTCACTGCTCTTCAGTTATGTGCAACTTTATAACCATCACTTTCAGCTAGTTCACTTGGTAATCAGAAGCAGCACAGCATTACAATCTCCATCTCTTTTATAGAAATTATCTTTTTCCTGTGTTCTCACATTTTTCCTTGTATAGGTTGCTGTTGGAGCATTTCCTACCCTCGTTAACAGAATTTTCATGAGACTAAGCTGAGTTTTGATCTTAGCTGTGCAAGTAATTTTACTGAGTATCCTCCTGTTTTCTATTTCTGGACCAACAGTACTATAAACTACTTACATAAATGTTGGAGAACTAAAGAAACAGGTTTTGTGGCAGTGTTTGATAGGGCTGAAAGTGACATTTCCTCTTTCATAGTATAGTATCTAGCCTATCATCTTATTGTACAATTTTCAGGTGTTTTGCTATAGCAGTAGTGAAAGAAAAATAAACATGATGGGGAAGGGAGTGGTGGTGGAAAAAAGGAAACATGAAATCAAAGAACTTGCAACATGTTAGTCAAAATATACTTCATTTGAACTAAAAATAGCCTTATAAGGTTTCTATTGCTGCTGAAACAATCATTGTGATTAATAGAACATTATGCAGACTGAGAAAATATATCTTTGCTTCTGGTTGTGTAATACTGACTTAGGTAAAGAAAAAAAGTTTTATTCATTTTAATACTCCAAATGCTTAGAAACCAATATCTAGTGATGCACTTACTTCATATCCATCTAGAACCAAGCAGATACACAACAGCTGAATTTCTCTGACTAAAGGAATAGATTAACAGTCTCCAGGAATATAAACTTGTATTATATAAACATTTAGAGAATATAAAATGGACTCTGAGATTACTCACAATGCACTCTACTGTCTTAGGTCAGTATTAAAATGTCACTTTTCATAATCTAATCCAAGTCATTGTGAAAAAAAACCCAGAACTTGAACTAAAATAAATACAGACAAACAACTCTGAATTCATAGGTTAAACTCACTAGTCTCATCTAAGACGTTGTACCTTTACTGAGTGCCCCTTTGAATTTAAATGTCACTGAGAATCAGGCCACTTTCTTATTTCAAATACATGGACAAGGGATCTTAAAATCTGTAGTACAAGAATGCAATCAGAATTACAGCTTTTCATGTATGTTGTTCTATACGGCTTCTCTATGTGTTCATGGGTAGTAAATTATATGCTAGCTATTGGCAGAAGCAACTTCACCTGCTCTCTTCTCAGCTAATTTCCTGATTCCTTTTTATTTTCTCCTCCTACCCTGTCTTTCCCTTAAATATTATCCTAAATGCAAATGGATAACTATATGGATAGCTCTATTATGATTTTTGTTTCTTTGTTTTAAAGAGGCACTTCAAAGACAGTATGAATCAGCAGAAGCATGAAAGCTAGTACTTTTTCAAAGCTATAAAATGGCAGTATGCCTTTTCTCAGTACATCTGATGTTATGATTTTAAGATATTGTTGACATATAGTCAACATGATTTCAGATATTGTTGAGTTTGATTGCAAATGCATCAGATAAACTTACTTGATATGTATGGTGGGTCCTGGCTTCCAGTTAGTCTGGAATAATTTGAGTTAATTTTTTTTACAGACTTGGAATGAAATCAGTATAAATAGAGATCAAGATCTTTATCTGTTTGCCATGCTATATTTCTACTGCTCCCTTTGATATCTTGTAACCAGTATCCAACAGTATGTTTAGTGTTTTGGGCAGATTTTTTATAGTCTTTAATACAGCTTGTGGAGTCTTTCACATCTATGAGCTTTGTCATCTGTACTTGATTATGTTAAAGTACTTTTTCCCTGGCAATTCTTAATTCATAAAACAGATATGTTAAAATTAGTCAAATATTTTTTGTAGTTACGGTATGAACTACCACTCCCTCCAATCCAGAATATTCAAGATTTCCCACTCTCATTATTTGTGTAGTTTCATGGGGCAATCTGATCTAGTAGGTTGCGTCAGATGCTGGTCAAAGTCAGGTGAAAAAGATATGTCACAAGGATCTTATAGTCTTAAAATGTTAGGTAGCTGTACACTGTGTATGAAACACCTATTCTTAACAAACTGTGGCCTGTTTTTCACTTCCAGACAGTGGAGCTATGTGAAAGATGTTAAATTAAATGCTATATGCCATACTCCTTCCTTTTGCACGTGAATAATTTTGTTCTCAAAGTTTGCCATGTGCAATCTGGTATTTCAGCTCTGTGTTTATCTCTAAAATTAATACCAGGTAAATTTGTTCCCTTGATGGCAGATGGTTAGCTAGCACACATGCTTTTTCATTTTAATTAATTGGTTCTCACAAAATTTGTTATCTCCTAGCCTGAATCTCTTTTGTCTTTTAATATTCGTATAAGAATCCTATAACATTGTTCTGCCCAGCAACATGTTTTTCTTTCCTTTGCCACATACCAGGATACACCCATGTACAGAAAGAGAAAATTGCTTTCATATTTCCTGTTGCATGTTTTATGCTTCTGAACTACTTAAATATATCCTAAAATGCAATTTCCCCATGTATCTGTGTTGTGTTTAAAAACAAACCTTATTTATATTCAGGAAGGTTGAAATTATTTGTGGTGCAAGGTTTCTGTGTCAAGCTATATTGAGAGCTAGCAGTGAGTGGAGTCAAAATATTATATATGAGTGGCAACGCACCTGAGTAGCAAGGTTTGGTGTGGTTGTAGTGCAAACCACCTTTTGGGTACCGGGATGGACTGATTTATTTTACTGATTATAGCTTTGGACTTTCAGGCAGGAATTGATATTGGACCTCAACCCAGTCTTCATCATTTTAAGCACATTGACTTCTGGGAAAAAGGTATATGAGCAAGTGTTTATGTATGTATAAGTATCAATTTTAATCTATGCAGGATAGGGGCTTTGCAATGAAACTTTGTTCCAAATGGAGTCTTTCTGTTATTCCTTGGACAGAACCAAACCCTTCCATTTGATGAAAATCTTTTTTTGCTACAAGGGCCTAGCATGGCCCAGATCTAAGTGAGGAGATGGGCAGCCATCCAGCTGCTGCTTTTGAGAGTCTACTGAGACTACAGGAAAGCAGTACTTCTGATGTAATGTAAATAGATAAAGTTAATAAAAATTTATGTCTGATGTTTGGGTTTTAATCATTCGTGATTTAATATAATCAGATATATGCTATGTTAATTAAATCAGATTCCAGACATATGCATCCCTTAAAGAGAAACACTGATATGACTGAGAATTTTGTATGTTTTCCAAACAATTTTTTTTACATACCAGGGTGAAATCTGTATGATTTGGAAAAAAAAATTTTAAAAATCCCACTAACAAGACTGAAAATAGATTATAGCAAAGTAATATCTGGACTATACAAAATACAAGCTTATGAAGGAGTCTTGGGTATTGATTATCCAATGTACTCAGCTTAAAACAAGGTAAACAATGCATTGTTTTATTTCTAGATACCAAATTTTTAAATCAGCCACATAACTCTCTTACAATTACTTTGACTTTTACTTATCTTACAGTTAAGGTTAATGTCTAGAATACAAAGGAATTATGATTCCTCTAAGGTTAGATCAAAGAAGATATAAAAATCCGCTGGCAGGCCACTGTCTCCAAGATAATGTTGGTTGTCTCTGTAACACTCTGCAATAAGCCATCTTTCTCTCATTTTTACCTATGTTTAAAAAACAATCCTCTAATTAGGCAAGCAAGAAGAAATTAAAAACATATGTAGAAGCTGTGTTCTGCAAGTTGCTTTATGCATCCCAAAGCAGGCAGTCAGTGGTCCAGTTCTGGAGAATGTAGTCTTTTGTAGCTCGCTTTGTGATATGGTTTTAAATGACCTTCACTTGTGGGAAAGGCCGCCAATTCTTTCAAGACATCTGAGCGACACAGTTCCTCCTTTTGTTTAAGGAAATATCCAGGCCCATGCTGCATGTGTTATAGAAAAATAAAAACTATGAAGCTCAGATGGGACTCCCATCAGCAGAACAGTCCCATAGGCGACTGATTCCCTCAGAAGTGGCTGGACAGAGCAGCTGGATACAATCCCTTCCCATGGGAACTGTGTATTTTAGAACTTATTTCATAGGGTTTCAATAACTTGTGGGTATTTTGTTTGGGGTATTTTTTGTTTGTGGTTTGGTTTGTTTTTTTAAATAGTTCCTCAATAAAACCAAACTGTTATTGCAAAAGGGTCATTTTAAACAAAATTTACCTTAGGAAAAGAGTGTGGAATTTACTGATATTTTCACAAATTATCCTGTTTTGTGAAGATTCTGTGTGTTGAAAGATAAAAATTGTGGGGTTTTGAGGGGTTTTTGTGTTTTAAAGGAAAGAGGCTACAATGAAAATAAAGCCATTTCAAAGTGTTTAAATGAAAGATTTTGTCTAGTCACAGATAACTATTTTTTGCATTCGTTTTACAAAATGTTCTAAACCTTCAAGATTTAGCCCAATAAAAGACAGGAAATATTCTGAATTATTCAAGAATTCTCTTTAGTTAGGCAGTTTGGTTAGGGAGCAAGTGGATATCCCCCCACCCCAGACAACTGGTTTTGCTCAAATGCCAGCTTCCATCTCCTTTCCCATATTTCCTGTTTGACTTCCTAGAGACATTGTTGGGAGCTTTATGGCAGGATGTCTAAAGTTCTTGATGGCTGTCAAACATAGAGTTAATTTTGTACAGATGGATCTTAGTCTGGAAGTAAAATACAAGAAAATGTTGTAATAGGGGTGTTCTGACTTCCTTTCATATCATGGCACTTGCTCACAGTGATGGTAGTGCTTTTACTAATGCAGGCCTGCAGGAAAGTGCATTCTACACATATGAGCTCCTGTCCGTTTACAGCAATTAAACAACTTTAATTATACTAATAAGAATTCTAAACACCCCTTGTCATTAATGTAGTACTTTAAATCCAGGCTATAAATACCATTTTAATTTCTGTTAGTTTGAACTCCACTGACATTTATTATTAGAAGGCTTGTTACAGGAAAGTTTTCAGTTAATTTGAGTTCTTTAAGAAATTTTTAAAGATTTGCATCCAGTTGGAGATGTATTTGAGCAACAGATTCAGTGAGATTCTGTTGTGTGTTGGTTTTTTTTTTTTTTTCCCCTAACTATATTTCTGGAGAGCCCCACTACACAGGGAAGATGATGATAATTATTTTTGTATGTTTAAGGGCTATTTATATTGATTCTTAGTTTCATGAATCACAGTTCTGTCTTTGTTCATCTATGATCTGCAAATGGTTGTAAACATAACTCTTCATAACCAGAAGTTTGAGATGTATCTTATCCATAAATGGAAAGGGAGGAATCAACAGGTTTGGAGCAAGACCTGGACTTTATGTACTACTTTGTCATCTTCTATCACAAAGAAATCTTTTATACTCAATATGTTGCCATCTAAACTCTGTTCAGGAAGTAGCCTGTGGTCATTGCAGATGCAGTAAATGTTGAGAATCCTGGGGTTCAGGAATATTACTCAATTAGACTAAAAGACAATCTGACTACGTCTTGGTATGCATCTTTCTGAGTGAAGCTGACCTCCACCAGAAAAATACTTAATTTTTTTCTCTTTAAAAAACTGTTTAAACTCAAATGTCTGGCCTTTTTATTTGGAATTAAATAGGAGGATTTTTGGGGCAATCGTCTACAAAGTTAGTATGTTATTTGTTCTAGGTTTCAAGGGAATATGATGGGCATCTTTCCTGGCCTCCTTTAGAATGCAAGTCCTCTAGCCCCTGGCATATGCAGCTGCAATTGGTGACTGAGAATTTATGGGGATGGATTTTATTAGCATTCTTCATGCATTCAACTGCATTCAGTGGAATCATATCTATGAAATTATGAAGTTTTCTTCTTCCCTTGAAATATATCCAAAGCAGGAACATAAGAATATTGTCCTTCAGGGCAGCATAAGTAAAATTTTGTGACTTTTTAAATGAATAGGCTTATTTCTTACGTAATTCACTAGTAAACCAGCCCTCTGTCTCCACGTCACTGTAATCCATTCTTCTCTCCACACCTCAGAGGACTGATTTTTCTTGGATTTTATTAAATGCTCTTAAAATACCTTATTCCCTTCCAGCTAAATCAAATACTGGCTGATCCCAGTCCTCTACTTAATCTTAATTTAAATTTAATGTGTCTTTTTAGTCTCTGTTGCTTTAAAGTTTCTATTCTTTAGCTCAACCTTTGTTATTATAATGTATATATTGCAGAATCCTATTTCTTTGCTATACAGTATGCCAGATCTAAGATCCAATGGAGTTATATCTTATGAAAATTTAATTCAATACATTCCTATAGAGGTGATAAGTTTGTAGGTAATTTCGTTCCTTTGCCATCCTCTTCAGATGAAACTAACTATTAATGCAGCAGTTAAGTGTGGGCTAGTCATACTATAGTGGTGAGATTTTTGCATTCTTCTGCACAGAATTAAAGTCAGTCTACTATAGTACTGGAATATCTTCTTGAAAATGGCCTAAGTGACAGCACTTAGCATCCACATTCTTAATATTCCTTGAGACTGAAATCTTGGTTATGATGAAGTCAACAGCAAAGCTACTGTTGATTGGAGCTTTAACTTGGATTTGATGACTGAGATGAAAAGAGAGCAGCTGGCACTGACTGGGAGGGAAGGAAGAGAAGTAGAGTTAGCTAATAGACAGAAGGAAAAAAAGATTGCTACTTAGTTTTTGAAGAGGTAATAAGAGCTTTGCTTCTAACAGTGAGTAGAGGCACGCAGAGTAGGAGGACAAGAGGAAGCTCTTAATATGAGCACTTTGAGAAAATTCTGAAATTCATATTGTTTCTGTATACTGTATAGATGAGGATCTGAAAAATGAAGCTATTTTAATTGTCTGGAGGTTAAGACTGAGTTCTGACTTATTCCCTGTTCCCATGAATTTTCAAAATAAGCATTTCTGTTGATTTTAAAAATAAATTTTGCCTTCCAAATGATAAGCTCTTATTAAAAATCTAGGAGTTTCAGTGACTTCAACTGTATGAACCCATTATGTACTTTTAACATAACATAAACAAAATTATATAAATTGGTTGGATTTTATTACCAGTTGACCGTACATTAATTAGCTGGAAAGTCACCTTATTTTCTGTAATCTGGCTATCAAATTCTTCTCCCCCACAAGTACTCCTGAAATGCCAACCATTCTGCCAAGCTGTTTCTTATGCTTATTGTACTTCTGGCATTCTTTCTTCCATGTAGGAGGAAAAATATTGTCCTAATCAGTACACTTCATAGGTCCTGTAAAAAATATTAGAGCAAAGCTTACATTCTGGTCAGACTTAGATTTTTTTTTCTTTTTTTCATTGAATTTCCTTTCTTCTGTTACTTTCAATTTTAGGAAGGAGGCAAAGGAGATTAATTTTGCCTCAGAATTTTACTGTGCATGTTTCCAAAATATGTCACCCAAATGACAGAACAAGACAATACTCTTCAGAAATACTTTTATTAATCAGAACTGGCCTAGTATTCTTTCTGGTCCAGTAATGTAGTCGTCAGGGTAGAATTTCATGGAATGTTTACAGGATCTCTCTGCATCTACAGACCCTTTCAGAAAACATGAAGTGAAGAAGAAATAATTTTGTCTCTTCTCCATTTAAATTCCAATATTGAATTATTTACCATGGCTATTTTGGCTTCAAATTTAGCAGAGAAGAATACACAATGTAATCATTAAGAGCATTTATAAATGTATTATAAACTCATCACCTGGACACTGGCAGGACAGAAAATAAGAAATATTCAGTGTAAACCTAGTTTAATTGGATTTAACTGAAGATGCTATCAGCTCATATTTCTAATACACAAGATGAATGAAAATCAAATAGAGTTGTAATAACTTATAAAAATGAAAAAAATAGCCTTAGTGTTGGGTCCCAATCTGATGAAAAGTAATAGGAACCATAGCAGAAATCTGCCTTCCTACAATTAATTAAACTGTTAGGGATAACCCCTAACAGTTATTATAAAATGAAGAAACTAAAGGAAGAGCTTCCTTTGCTTAAATCATGGTGTGTAGGCTCTGTTTTCTACAAAAGTAATGAAATCTAAATCATAAATTCAAAATGATAGTGCAAGTCCATAGGTCTTTCTTCTTGGAGTGAGCAGAAATAAGAGGCAGTATTTTACATTTTTTCCCCTTTCTCCAAGGAAAAGAGGTGTGCAATGATAAAGGAAAAAATTTTGAAACCTTCCAAGTGGGGTGAATGACTATATTCATGTGACTAAAATGCAATTAGTAGAGCTAAATTAGTTCTCTTCCCTTTAGTAGAAAAAATGTGTTTAGCTCTATCTGCAGTGGGAGAGGCAAGCTGCTGGTATGTTAAAACCATTGCCAAAGTAGTCAGATGTATGGCATTATTTTTTAATGTATAGCATCAAGAGTTTTGCTTTCCTGGCCCGAAATATGAGTGTTTTACTATTAAAGACAGTCTGACAAATAGGATAGTTTTGTAGAAAATTTCAAATTTAAGGATAATAACATTGAAAAAGGAAAACTGTCGCCTGAAAGTCATGAGCCAAAGTTGTCAGACTGGTGCCTCCTGCTTAGTCAATGGTGGGCTAATCAGTGTCTCCAAGAAGTGCCCTGGCTTCTCTTGCTGACTTGTGTTTTTGCCCTGATTGCGATCATCAATGAAGATGTAGATCAGATGTGGAACACAGGACATTAGAGAGGATGAAGGCGTCTGAACTGAATTCCCATCTAGCACATCTAGAGATATTTAAATTGCTTGTTTGGCAGGAATGGAGAATTCAAAGGGGAGAAATAGGAAATATTGGGAGCTTAAAACAGTTCATCTGCTGTAAAAACTACCTTTTGTATAAGGCACACTTATTTGATGAAAAACATTCACCAGTCATGAAAAAATAAATTTAGTTGAAACCCAGATTTTCCATTAAACTCAATTTCAATGAAAACTTTCTCATCAAAATAGTTAGTATGTACTATTTGATTTGGCTCACAGTGAAACATGCAGCTGTTATTGACCAGACTTTTGGAATGGGTTTTATTTGAAGCATTCATTTACTTAACTACTGGCACAATCTTCCAAGAAAGTCTTGTTGGGGATTTTGCCATTCTTGTACTAAGTAAAAGTAATAAGAAATAAATAAAACAAGTAAAATGAAATAACCAAACCGAAACTAAGAGATATCCAAACTGAAGCTGTTGGAACCTGTTTGCTTTTAACAAGACCCTTGAAGCCTGCAGAAGGAAAATACTCTCCTCCTTTGCAGTTCTGATGTTGAAATCACTTTGCCAAAGCTTCTACTTCAAACCTGCATGGAGCAATAGCAGTATTTCCTGTATTTTCGATACAGTATCGAGGCTAGTTTAAACAGCAAAAAACATGGTTACTTCTCACTTCTGCATAATTACAAAGGCCAGGAGAAAATTTAAGAAAAACAAGATACTAATACAAATCAATATCTATTTTCCACTGCAGATTACATTGTCAAAAAGACCTTCACTGCTGTAGAACACTGCCACAAAAAAACACATTCCAAAAACTATTTGCAAGTTTGTTGGGAAGTACTGATTTATTTCCTATGATGGCTGAGCCACCTTTTGAAAATTAATGAAACTGTAAGCTCATTTAAAAACTTAATAGTTATAAAGAGCGATTGCAAATGTTCCTAAGGAGATACTGATTTTGCTATCCACTCACTAAACATCAGTCGTATATATGATTAAGTATGTATTAGTGGGGAAAAAAGAAACCATGGTTAGAGTTCAAAATCATAGCATTTTCTGAAATTTGTATAGTATTCACTATTTTCTGAATGGAGCAACTGAGATGGACACTAGCTTTGGACTTTTAGGGAGTCAGTGAAAGAGTAGAATGTGTCCAATATGCTTCCAAATTACAGTTCATTGGCTCTTGAAAATCAACAAGGAAAATGAGGTTACATGATAGAGGAAATTTAACTCTACCTCTTGAAGCTTTGGGATTTATTCATATGTGCAGAATTTTTGTACTTTCAGGTAATATGAATAATTTCTATTTAGAACCTGGACTTTATACTCTGTCCAAAAATGCACACTGTGTAATCAGTGCAGGTCCTTAATGGAGGACTAAAAAATGTAAGGGGACTGAGAAAGGCTGTCTGGGAGTGACAAAAAAGCCTATTTTTAAAGAAAAATATATCCTGACAGCTTCATGAGAGGCCTGTAGACTACACACATTTGTAGTGGGAAGGTGAGGCTGTGAGCTTGGACGCAGGCCCAAATGGCGAGACATCTAAGGGAAAGGGATTCTTTGGGGTGAACCAACGCATTTTTATGTCCTCGACAGTTGTGGACTCTGCATTCACAACTACTTTTAGGAAATGAGCAAGGTTATAGTTTAATCTCCCAAGTATTTCCTCATGCCTCCTTCCCTCTCCCTTCCCCCCTGCCAAAAATCAGTAGAATACACCAACTTCAAGCTTTCTGAGCAAAGCGTTTCAGTACACGTTCGATGTTTTTACGTTTGTATTTCATCCTCTACCCTTCAAATTCTGCTGCAGGCATCTCATACAACTGTTTTTTAAAAGATTCTCTTACTGCTTATGTGTTTCTGTTAATCTCTGTTTCTGAGACAATGGAACAGAATTGCACAAAAATGAAAAATGCTCCTTCAATCATACAATCTTGTGGAGGACCAAAAATGAAAACACAGCAGTAAGTACCTATTTTACAGGTTTTTGGAATGACAAATACCTTTAGAAGGACATTTCCTAATGCGTATCTTCAGGGAACATTATTGCCTGTATTAAAACATGCATCTGGTTCATTACTGATATTTATGCACAATATCAACTTAAACGACCATATATTTTAATTCAATGCATTTCTGGTTTCCTCAAGATTAGCTCTATGATTCATTGTAGGCATAAAAAATTAATAGGCATCTAATTAAACACATAATTCACTGAGATTAATTGTGGGAATTAATCTCAATAAAAATGAACATCCCAAAGTAAGATCTT
>NW_009218935.1:26652-44653 GCF_000690835.1 Fulmarus glacialis
CACACCATGAAAAATGGTACAATATATCTTCTTTTATCATAAAATCAGATAAAAGTAAAACATGGTAATTGTTGTTTGGTATAACAAGACATAGTAGAGAAATGAGAGAATTAAGGGTAGAAAAGAACGTATATTATCTTAACAATTGTTTGAATTCATGACTGGTTAACTTTAGTCCCTAGGATTAAAAAAATAAATCTAACCACATCCCATCTACACTTTCCAGGAAAAGAACTGCATTATATGAAATACCTAAAACAGGGAAATGGAAGGTTTGTTGAAGGGCAGGCAGGTGAGTGTAAATGGAATAGAACAGGACTGTCTTTTGAGATGTTTTGAGTGTCCTGGACAAATAGGCTTATCACTGATCACACTCATGCTGAAGATGACAGTGGTTTGATTAGGCAGCTGAAGCTGATCCATTTGCCAATGGATGTATTTATGTTTCCCAATTTTTGCTGCTTCTATTTTTGTCATTACTTTTATTCCTTTTTGATTCAGGAGTTCTTTGTAGATGACAAATGTTTTTGCAGTAACAACTCATGGTGTGACCTGAAAGGGCTTTTAAAGTATTTTATCGAGTTCCTAAAATGATATTCTAGATTAGCCAATGTTTAGACTTGCCCCAGGTCAAGTTGTACTGGTATTTAGAAACCACTCACAGAACTCCATGGTAGTGGTTTTCACTGCGAGGTGTAGGGATCTTTTCAACCCACACCTTATGCACTGTTACTCAGTGTTACTGGTAATTCTTTAGTGGTGTACAGCACTAGCAATAGCTACTTGAAATAGCAGTGGGACATTTAAAAACTCAGAGTGCAACTGCTTGTGCTGGAATTTGACAGGAAGCTTAACCTTGTCTTTTTACTGCGTATCTAGTAACCTCAGCTGCTCTAGATCTTTTATGTTACACCCCAGATATAAGAGCAACTTATCAAATGCAGCACTTTCCTGCTTTTTATGCTGGTGGCTTTTACAGCCTTAAGGTCAAGAATTTTCAAGTTGAATTTGGTCAACACTTTTCTCATGTCAGCATTTTGAAATTATTTTTCCTCTCTTACTTCCGTACATAATAAGAGGAATAATGGCAGATCACAAGGTCATATGAGAAGCTGGACCAGGGACACCAAGTTGTATTTAGTTTTTGAGCTACTTGTTGCTTTGTATCAATGGTTGTAAAGCTTAGACACGAGGTTTTTTTTTTTTAAAAAAAAAAAAAACAAACTTGGCTGTCTAATCCTTCCTAATCTGGGAAAAATATCTTGAGTCCTGCTTGAAGAATTTGCTTGGAAAATATTGGAGAGATATTGGATCATAGATTAATAGATTATAGACGTATATTTTAGTATCGTTAACAGGATAATTAATTTCAACTAATTAAAAAATTCTTATACTGATTTCAACTTTTTTGTATTTATAAAGGATACTTTAGGTCAAGTCCTGGATCATTGCAAAACAAAGGAATTCTGACAGATGTAGCTGGAAAAAGGTTGGGTTGAGAAGGCATCCTGAGAAAGAATTTTAGGAATTGCTTTGAAACTAAATAATGTGATCTGGTAAGGAGGATCATGGTAAAAGTTAGGAGAAGAAATCAGTAAATTGTAAGATTTCCAATGGCTTTTTCTGATTTAAAACACTATAAGTAAGTCTTTGGCTTCTTAAAAAAAGAAGGCTAAATACAGCAGAGATGAGAAAGTTCAAAAAAATTTCAAGTCATTGCTTTTGAACTGTACAGTGAAGGGTGAAGACAACATGGAATGAAAATTTGTTTTGGATGGGAAAAAGAACATAAAATTGAGAATTAATATTAAGTGGGGAATTGAACTTGAGATATCTTAGATACTTGACTATAAGAATGAATGTTAGGTGGAGAATTGAGTCACAAAGAGGTGAAGTTGCTTGTTCAAAGTCAATTTGCAAGTTGGTAGAAAAACGTGGAAACTGCTGTTTTGTGTACATTGGAGCAGGTTTACTTCATGGCCGGCCTGGCCCATAGCCTTTACAGTGGTAGGCACCTGGTTTTGCTGTTCCCTGTGCAGACATTCTTTTGCTAGGAAATATGGTCAGTAAGGAGTTCATGGTGCACTTCAGCAGGTACCCTGGTCTTGGATATTCATGGGCTCAGGATTGCAGGACACAATCAATTATGTCCTGCTTGATGCCTTAACCAAAAGAACAGCCTTACTGGTATTTTTCTGGAGCTTTTTACCATTTCTAGGTTAACAATATCCTTAACTGTCACATGTGGAATTAAAACAGTAAGGTACTTCTGCAAATGAATTATTCCTTACTGAAAGCAACATACAGCACTCCTCAAACAAGGTAATAAAGCTCTGTTGGAATGTTGTAATTCTCTTCTATAAGACATTGCTTGCTCATTCTGGAATCGTTAAAAATCAGCCACCAAATCAATGAGTCTCATTAGAAATCTGTCTTTTTGCTTAATGCTATTGATTTAATCTGTTTTAGAAATCCCTATTAACCATTAGTCAATTAAACTCATGACAGTTATATAGATTAGGTAAACCTGACTACCATCTCAGAGAGCTCAGAATAGATTAAGTGATTATGGTGTAAGATTCTTTTAATTAAAAGACACAGTTTAGATACTTTGTACCCTCTAAAACTTATATGATAAAGTCTTCAACCAACAACAATTATATATGTGATGCATACATTGATATACTAAAAACTAAATAAGTGCCTGATAGTTTAAAAAAACAGTTTGTGCAGTTGATATGGTGTACGACCTGCATAAAACTGAAAGGTAATGATTTGCTGAAGAAATTTATCTCAGTGTGACAAATACATTATTCTTAAGCCTGGCAATCAGGTTTAAATAGGTCAACAGTGTGCAGGTATAACTGATGGAGCCAATGCACCCTTGTACTCTTCTGAACCTTGCAGCATCTGCCCACATTGTCTATAGTGATCCTAGTATCCAGAGCCTCTTCTCTTGACTCATCTCTCCAATTATTCAAATGCTGGGTTTATGTGTTTGTCTCTCAGAAAGGCAGGGGTGAACCAGGGAAACCTTGTCTCTTCCTCCTGTCTCTCCCTTGCTGACCCTTTAGTCAGCAGTTAGTAGGTGCAAATGGCTCCTTCCATTGCAAAAAACAGAAATAGGGACTAGGCAGTCTATAAATCCCATTCCATCTCCTATTTGGAGATGAGAGAAACTTTCTAGTCAAAACCAGCTGCATCTCAGTGATTTTTCAGAATAAGAATTCAAGTAATACCAAACCCAGGACAGAACAGATTTTCTATGGGATACAAGCCTGAGTTTTCTAAACAAATTGCATTTTGAATATTCAGTACTGTTCCTTAAAAACTTGCTTATTCCTCACATTTTCATCTGTCTTTTTAGAATAAGGGAGCTGAATATTCTCTTTGCATATATTCAAAGATTAAAAACAAGCCCTTTTTAAACCATCATCCCATTCTTTTAATTCTTATTTGCAGAGACTGCAAAACAGAGGAAGAAAAATGTCAGTTCTGGCTTATTTGTGTTTACCACATAATTGTACTGAATTGTTGATGGTTCTCTGTGAAATCCAACTGAATGAAATGCCCTGAAATAGTAGTGTTTGCTTTAAATAGGTTTAATTTCGTGTTTCTTGTTCACTAATAATTTGAAAAGAAGACACTTTACTTGTGTGGTAGGCTTCCTTAGCTCTAAATACTCTTTCTCTTCTTTTTGAGTGCTTTTCAAGTGAGACAGTATGTGTTTCCATTGCAGAACACAGTGTACTGAGAAGCACTGCAGGAAATGAATTAATTGAAAAATTTCTAAATCATTTGTGTAGGCTCAGTCTATGAAAAGTCTTGAGTGCTGTAGTGCTCAGCACCTAAGCTAATATTTAAATGTATTTTTAAATTCAGTCCCCAGCCAAATTAGGCTGAAAAGCACTCGCTGCCTTCCCTCATGAACTGTTCCTAATGCTTCCCTTTTCAAGGCTTTCTTCCTTCACATCACAATTGTTTTAAGTGTAATTATACTATACTACTATTATACTGAAATTAAAAATGCTCCTTCATTGTTGTTCCATATGCTTTTCTGAAGCATCTAGTTTCTTCCACTTTAAAAAGGAGCATGTGATATATATTTCTGTGAGAACTGCAGATACAGGGGTTTATGACTTCTTTAACTTGCATTAAATTGTTGCCAGTAGTGGGATAATTTTTACCATGCTCCCTCCCTCCCCATCTCTCTCACTATATATATACATATATATAGGCATATATGTATAGGCTTTTATATATGTGTGTATATGTCCTATTGCTAGTTTGCAGGTTTGTGGATTCTTTGGAATGAAAAAGGTCAGTGTCTTTGGAATTATTACTGCGATTGTGCAAACCTTTCCAGCACCTGTTATAACTGCTGGTCTAATTTCAGTGAGTAGCTACTGTAGTGCTGTAGCCAAAACTTGTACAGGCATTTCCTGGATAAAAGAGTTTGTGCTGGATTTTAGATGTCCGTGTTCATATGTCGACATCTAAGGCAGTCATCACAGCTCCTGTCATAGAGGGTAGAGTAGAACTGGGCACTTCCAGGGATGTTTTATCTCATCTAAAGATAGATTACTAAAATAGTTCAGCAAAAACGTGTTTTAGAAGTGCCTTTTCTTTCCATTATCTATAAAGGGAGTCTATGATTAGATCAGACATAGATGGTTACATCACAAAAGTCTAAAGTTAGGTGATATGAATCCCACACTAAAACTTGGTGTCTGCAAATTTTAGATCTAATTCTAAGAAGTGCAGCACACATTTATAAAGAACACTTTGAAGGGAGTTGGGCCGCAGATATCTATATCGCTTTTACTTTTTGCTGGGATTACCAACAGCTTTGATTTCTCAGCCTAGCTCTTGCCCGTACAGGGAACTTAGCAGCAGCCATGAAAAAATGAGAACTATTTTTATGCCTATTAATTTAAGCAGTTAACTAGAAAACAAGCTTTTAAAAATAAAACAAAGTTATATACTCTGCATTAAGCAAAAGAATCTGAAAATTGACACAATGTCAGTATCTTCATGGCTACAAAGTCTACTTGTGATCATAACCTTATACGGAAGTTAACTTTATATCCCTTTGGTGCTATATAAGGTGTGGAGAACCTCTTCATGTTAATAAACACATCAAAGAAAAAAAAAAAAATCTCTGATCAGCAAAAAGATATTTGTTACATGTTTCCAAAATTCACTCTCTTCTCTGGCTGCTATTCCAAGCTATCTATTTCTTTTTCCCTCCCCTACAAGTAACCAAGATAATATCCTGTCTCTACTGAAATGTCTGTGAATCTCAACCAGTGAGGTTCCTATCTGACTGAAGTGGTGCAAAAGCACTAAAAGGCTGATGTCCTAATTTGAGTTCTGCTTAACAGGAGGCTCAAGAGGAGACCTGTATTGTGGGCTTTCGAGATCAGTCAGTGGCAATTTGTAAGATACTTCAAGAAAACAAACACAAACTCACCCCTCCCAACCAGCCCCTATGACTTGATCTAGAAATTGGGCATTTTGAGGCATAGAAGTTATTCCAGATATTTTTAAGGTTCTCATGATTTGTTAACTGGCATCTAGGAAATGTGCAAAACCAGCTGAGAGTCTTTGATCTGTCTTATTCACTACAAAGATGAAGTACAGATTAAAGCTATATTCAATGTTTGCTCAAAGATCTAGGGATGAACGTCCTTTTGATTCTGAAAGTAAAATCAATGCCTAAGAAAACCACAGCATGACCTTTAGGAGTCCCTTCCATTATTGAGCCTGTCAAGTTAGGCTTAGCAGATGGTAAACTTGATTATGGAGAAATTTTCTTCTTTAATGTACAAACAATAATGTATTAACTGCTGTTGGTTAAGGCATCTCTTGAGATGTGAAGGGTTGGTGTCCTCATGACAGATCCATAATTATGGAGGTGCTGAGGAAGTTAGTGCACTGGATTTGTGTCTGACAAACGTGAGATCCAGGCACTCCATTGCTGGAGAGTTACTGAGGCGCATTGGACACCCTTAAGTTTTGGACTTCAGTGCTATAATAGCGATTCTGAGAAATTTTAGATATTAGTTAAGTAGAACGTAAGGACATGTGTTTTACACTCAAAGAGTCTTTGGGTAACACATAAAACAGGTACAGGCCTACTTCTCTTTCTTCCAGATGAGACCCTAAATACAGAGCTATTAAATCATATTATCTCATTCCACGTTGCTTAAAACTGAATTCCCCCCACCGCCACCTGACAATAGGAAAATTGCTATAGGAAGATGGAAAGTGCACCCATGCAGCATAAGCTAAAGCCCCATGATCCTGGTGTTCTCCTGGAGCCCAGCCTGGCTCAGGATGGTGACTGCACTGCTGTGACTCCAGTCAAGCTGGAGGTCCCCTGAGTTCTGAGCACACATCAACGCAGAACTTTGAAAATTTGAGATTTTTTTGCTGGTGGAAAATCTGAGCACCCCTAAGTACAAGCAACTGTCCTGAAGATTACTCTTGTGGATTTTAGGCACCTCATCCTTTGTTTGCTGTGAGTGCTTCAGCTTCAGGACATGACAGTACTTGTACCTACTTCCCTGTGATGTGGAGGGTGAATATGTTAGAAATTGTGATTGTAATAGATACTGTGAGAATGGGAGCTATATAAATGCTGGCCCTTTTTTATGGCAGTGATAAACAGCCTATGGATGATAAAACTCATTCAGGCCCCTCACCGAGGGAGTCTGGGCTGCACACCAGGATTACAGACTGAAAAATTTCCTTATTATTTAAGGAACTGAATCCTATAATAGGTCTGGTCCTTAGCCTGGAATCTCTGGCCAACCTCCAACTTCCATAATGTTCTGATATAAACAAGTCTTTTGTTGGATACCAAAGACACTTCCCAGAGAAGAACTGAGAGTATAATTGGATGTTTAGACCCTGCAATTCAATCACGATTAGACTTTGTATGTCTTAAGAACTAACATTAGGCTGAATTGTTGCCTTCTTTCATTGAAGCCAACAGAAGTTTTGCTACAGAAAATGATAAGAAGGGAATGGGGTCCTGCGAGTGCTTACAAGGAGAGGTTAAAAAAAAATTCTAATGTATAGTGTCAAACTCAGATTTGTTCTGTGAAAAATTATCACGAGGCTAGAGAAAACAGGAAAACCAGGAAGTATACTCATTGAAAACCACACAATTCTTGTCATTTTGAGAGGAAAAAAGGTAAACAAGCAGAGTTCCACTGTGTAAGAAGAATGCTGGTTGACACAGGAAAATATCCTCCAGTGATTAAGTCACACAGCATTTACAAAGGAATTCAGCCTTGTGGTAGTCTGGTTCTGCAGTTATTTAAAATGGGAGTTATAGTAGGGGAAAAAACCTCAAGCTCAAGAATATTAGCAAAATACAATGTCAGAATGCTTTAATTTCTTTATTGTCTTTGAAAAAAATGGAGATGTGTGAAATTCTGAAAAAAAGTTAGAATTTTGCATTACACTGCAGGCAATATTTGCAATAGAAAATCTGAACTGAACTAATTTAATACCCAATTTGCCTTTTAAGTACTGTCTTTGCACCTTCTGAAATAAAGGATTAGTTTCTAGGTTTATGTAAAGATGGAAGAAAATTGGTTTCTGACTCATGTTTAATTTAAGCAGAACTTGATTCTCCAGAAGAGGTTGCTGTGAGTTCTGGGGAAGAAAATATTGCAAGTACCTCTGAAGATACTCTTTTATGAAAGGAAATAGGAATCAAAAATCTGCAGGGAGCCACCTCACTGGATAAAAAAAAAAATTATACTGAAAATTTCCTTTGCGGTGTTTAGGAAATACATGGATATGTTCACTGTGTTGTAACATTTCAAGGAAAACCCTCAATATAGTAACAGTTTGCAGTCGCTAATATTTAGAACAGAATGCTGAACTTTTCTGCAAGCAACAAAAATATGCTTCATGAATGTATTAATGTCTGCAGCCATTATAATGTTGCAAGCCTTTCTTACTGTTGATTGAGAAGCAATGTGATGAGGCATTTTGAAGAATTAAATTGTATTTTTTTTTACTTTTGTAACTAGTAACATTGTTTCATTTAATATGTTGAAGTGGCAGGAGTATGTAACCCCTTTCATTTTTGGCTTTTTAAAAAATAAGAGTGATCATTCTCAAATACATTATGTTAGTGAGTGTTTTAGAATTTGAAAATTGGGTCTTGATTGAATGATACCAAACAGAACTGAAGAGTTCCTGCACAGTACGGTTGCAGTTTGAACCATTAGTTTCCACTACAGTAATGCAGATTGAAGTTACTGCTATGTAGATTATATTTATTTGTTAACTCTGATACTAGTATTTGAAAAATAAAAAAAAAGATGCCTTTGAAGAAGAATGCTAAATATTTTTTGCTGTGTCTCCGGTGTGCTGCAGAAGGACCACATTTTATGTCTTTGCCCACTGTTCCAATCTGCTAAAGGGGTCTAGAGGTTCAGAGGCCTCCTGTTGTCTTCTCCCTTTGAATCCGCTTAGAAATTGTGTAATTTACTTCAGTAAATTCCAGACAGATGTCAGCCTTGGCTCTGAAGAGGATAGAGAACAGAGGAAAGATAGGATCTTAGTCCACCTCAGCTAAAACTATGACTTTCCCAAAGAGCTATTTATTACAGAAATTGGCCCTATTCTCTCCTTGTGTTAGACAGTTACATACTTCTTTATTTATGAAAATAAATTTATATACTATTTTATGTATACTATTCACAGTTTATCACAACAGTTGTAAAATTATCTCCTTTTTAGATCTACGGAAACTGAGTCACAGATAGCAATGTATGTTTTGCATGGCCAGGACTAAAAATTGATTGCAAGTAAGAGTTAGTGACCATTCTTCTCCCCCACAATGTATTTATTTCAGTGCTGTTAAATATTTAAGCATTCGGGTGATTTTAGATGCTAAAGCCGATGACAACCTCCCTGCTGATGGGCTTGTTGCCTTGCAATAGAAGAGGAATATCTTGTGCAAGAAAACGAAAATAAATTACAAGATTTACACTGGTATAATTGTCAACAATTCATGGACCTTAACTTTCTGAATAAAAGCAACCACTTTAGGAACATTGGGCCTACACAACTAATTATAACTAAGACAGACTCTCTAATTCTACAGATTTTCATTACCACTGTGTGTCCTGAGTGGTTCTAGGTGGCTTTTACAATGAAGGGCAGTGGGATCTGCAGTTTGTTCCCTTAACACTGTGCAGTATGGTATCTGCAGTCCTAGTATATGATATGGGAACACATAACCAGTTTTACAGCATTCTTATTTGTCTGGAGTTGCATCTAAAATAGGTTACTGGCTTTACTGGGCCTACTGAGTTTCATGCAGTCACTGACCCAAAATTATTTGCAAGAGCACACCATGGAAAGGGAATGAAGAAAAAGGTGCGGGCAACTGACAACTAATTTTGGGAGGGACAGTCTTAAGAGCAAGCAGATAATGCGAAAAGATGTTGAATATAAGAAAGGACTACTTCTGAAATGCACAGATCAGAGCAGAAAATGAAGGTCATGGGCTAAGTTTACAGAGCCTTTAAAATATTATAAGGAATCTTTAACAGATTTTGGAATGAAAGGTGTGCAAAACCTAATGAACTCATTCCACAAAGGCATGTTTACACTGTCTTAAAACCCCTAAAAGAAGCTTTCTGAGCTTGTTGATGCATGGACGGGCATATTGCTTTTCTCTTTCAAATATATATGCCTCTAAGAAGAGACAGAAATAAAAAGAATTATTTTGTAATAAAAACAGTCTCTGCAAAGCTCATCTTAAAGATCAGAAAATGGAACACTTACCAGAATGCACCTTTTATTTCAGTTCTTTGAGAATAGCTATTGGCACTATAACGTAGAGTGCCAGTATTCAACTTCTAAATGTTTATGCCCATGTTTTTATAAGCTAATTCCAGCTGTAAGAAAGATAATCAGTGTTAGATGGTGACAAATTAACTCTAAATTCCTAAGACAGCTGTATCGCTTCCTCTGAAGGCTTACTACTAGCACACAGATCAATAATTGCAAAGAGGAAGGCTACCCAAAGAAATTCTTAGTTTTGGTGCAAACACCTGGGGACTGATCCCAGATGCTCAGCACATCCTGTGAAGAGGCACTGGAGGAAGCTCTGTTAGAGGGCACCAGTGTAGCCACAGTAGTGAAGTATTCTGTGGGGTGTTATTAGTTAAGATGAGGTGGTTACCCACCCAGAGCTTGGCCTGGCATCATGCATAGAGGATCTCAACTGGAAGTAACCAGTCGGTTCCCACTCAGAATAGCACTGTATGCCTGGATGTCCCTAAAAACATAAATTTGTCCTCAGAAAGTCCTGTTCATCTTTTTCTGAACCAGCTGAAGCAGAACTTCACTATATCTTTCACCGTATTTTCTTTGAATTACAAACAGTTCACTTAAGAGCCATTTTGGAAGCTTGCATTGCAAAGTTCTCTTTGCAAGTGTGGAAGAATATTGGCTATTCTAAATATTTCTGCCTCGCCTGCTGATATTTCATCCTTCCAAAGGATTTCTATTCAGCATTGAATATTATGGATTCAGCTTAAAAGTACAGCATGACTACTCAGCAACTCTTAGGTTGCCATAATTTTTTTTTCCTCAGTTTGTCAGGAAAATAAATGTAATTTGAAGACTTTGAAATAGACAGCAGTTAAGATATGTGGCTTGAAACTGACATATCAGATCTTCTCACTCACACTTTGGCTTGTGAGTACATAGTGTGGACTGTGAAATCTTGTTCATTTGGAAAAGCCAGAGTAAATAACTTAGTAAACAAGCAGAATGTGGAGACAGGTCCTTTTATTTCCTGTCTTGCCCTAGTGCCAGTGAGATCTGTTTCCAGCCAATGACTATCACTGGACTCGAGGCTCTATCACTGTATAAACAGTGCAAAGACTTGCACAGAGAAGTTTGAACTTGATGTTTATGACAGCAGGCAATAGAGGAATAGAAATAAACAGGTAGTACATGGAATTTGGAACTATAAAGCTATAAAGGGGAAAGCAGGGGGGGAGGGGGGCGACTTGTGACTGCTAGGTAGATGTCCCCAAATGTGAAAGAAAGTATATAAGTGTTAGAAATAATAAATCAAGAGGCTGATTAGAAGGGAGAGAGAGCATTTCAATAGTAAATGTGAGTGGATTGCTTGTCAAAGACATTGAAAGTGAAGACAAGCAAGACAAGCTGTGTATATTTAATGAAATAAAGGGGACCTTGTAGAAGTATTCAAAGTGTGGCACCAGAGTGACCAGTTATGAAAACAGCCTTCACAGTGAGTGGAATGCAATTGTATTTGCTTAAGTCTCCAGAGCAAATTGCTGAAATTGAGACAGAGACAGCAAGAAACTGGATGAGACTTTGGATAGGAAAGGCCATACTATACAGAAAGATGCAGGAAGATTGTGAGAAAGCCTTTGCTTTCCAGACAGAGAGATGAGAAACAAGCTGCCTCTCACTCAGCCATGCCTTCCCCAGCTGTTGGACAAGACCTACAGCTAGGGTTCTGTAGCAAGGAGCTTGGTTGGGAGGAAAGTCCAGCAGATGAGCTGACTCCAAAAGCCGCATAAGCTTTCATCAGATTCTGTTGATATGTTTTTGGTTTTTTTAATGTGTTTGATCAACACTTTACCATGAAATTTTCCCTTTCAGAAAACTGCAATTTCACAATGGGACCATTTGAGTTTGAATTCCAGCCACTTATACAGGAAGGGAATACATGAACAGCTTTATGTTTTGCCAGGACACCAGACACTAGAGAGACAAGCCAAGATGGTGTTTTGGACAGAAGAAAAGTTATGACTATCCTGATTTTTTCCACCTTTGGAACTAGCTCATAAATCCCAGCAGGAAATGAAAGTCATGACAGCTTTGAAATATTTTTTGGTCTTTTTCCTTATTCTCTCTTCTTCTTTAATCATACTAAGTTAGTAAACAACTTTACTCTCAATTAAGCAGATTAACTGCAGTGTTTGAAATTTAACTCTCCAGTCCTTTAATCTTGCAAATTTTAGCTAATAGTATGTGTGTTCACATGCATGCCTGAAGATTTATCTTCAGTTATTAATGTAATTCTCATTAGCCTGAGCAGGGGCCATGTGGATAGTTTCCCATGTAACATGTTGAAATCTAACTTTCTTATTAACCTTAGAGAGATTCATGGGGCTAATTCCTGGCAATCATGCAGGACATGAACCCCAATATGTTGTTTGTAAACAGGTTCTTGTGATTTCTGAGACATGTACCCATATTTCCCTTAAAAGTAACCAAAATAGCCTTTAATATAGGTAGTAGCTATGGCAACTGTTTTAAAATATTTAAACCACATAAAATACACAAATCATTATAGCGTGTAAGTTATTACTGGCTTGATACTACTGTGATTTATACATGCTTTCATGAAAAGTCTGGTTTCCAGCATGAATATGTAAAATGTGTGTAAGAGTTCAGATGCTTTCTTATGTGGCTTCTTTTTCTGATCTTTGCTCACACCAGTGGTCCTTGCTAGGAAAATTAATCAGGAAGGGGTAACCTGTCCGTGATTTTTAATACACCATCTTGATTTTTAAACAGACTAGAATAGGACTGTACTGAACTCTGGGGCTGCTCTGCCTGTGTAGCAGGAAACAGCTGATAAAACCATTCAGTGTTTTTTTTCTTAAGCTTCATATTCTACTGTGTAAGTGATACTGTTAGAAGAGATTTGGGAGATGAACTTTGCCCCTGCCTTTGTCTTCATGCTAGCACTGTCTGGGGTGACTCAGCTGCATGCCACGGAAGCTTGAATGCTTCCTATTGAAAGCACAGCAGAAATGTCTAAGACCAATAGGAAGAATTTATTGCTGGGGGCTGGTGGGCAGCAGGTGGTGATTTGGGGTAGCTCTCTCCGTTTGCCCAGGAAACAGTTGCAGGGAGGGACCTTCTGCCTTTGTGTAGGGTCAGAAATGTCTTTCACCAGGGATATAAGGATGACTGAGGGAGGATGCAGATGATACGGTGTCAAAAATTTTTCTTGCTGGATTCATTGCCTCTGGGAACAGAAGGTGGAATCTCTGGATGAGAAGAAAGGAAACTGAGGCAGGAGGTTATAGGAATTACAGCTAAATCTTATCCCAAGTCTTCTCAGGGACTTATTTTCCCCTTTCCATGAAGAGACAACCCTTAGTAAAAAGTCTGTGAAATTTGGATCAGAGCTCTGTGATCAGAGCTTTTAAGGTATGAATGCAGAAATGTTTGCTTATTTCTACTTCATAAAAATGTATACCAATAAAATGAAGGTATATACACTTGTTTTAAAATTTATATGCTGATGTTATATTTTGATCCTTTCTCTGTGATGTAATATATGATTCAGGGCTCCCTTTTTAGTTCTCTCTTTACAAAAATAAAGAAGCTTAAGATGTAGCCTCAGGAGACTAGCACAGTATTGTTCTCTCTATGCTTGTAATTATGCTAAGTCTCTCTGAAGTCTTTGAAAACTTTGAGCAATGCAACTTGTGCCTCAAGATGCAGAGAGAATGGGTGGAACCAGGAATCTGGAATGTGCAAAGGATGTCCTTCTTGTACTGTATTATTTTTTAAACAATTCTGGATGTCCAGTCTGCAGGCTATATGCAAGCTTCTTTTATTACCAGATCTACACTTTCTTGGCATAACTCTTCTTCTAGTTGCTGTTTGGGATTCAACTTCAAAACCAATATTGTTGCTTTGAAAAAGTTTTTTCTTAAATACTGCACAAACAGACCAATGAGTTGATACTCCATTTTCAATAAATTGTTCGAAACTGAATGTCACTGGATTTACTCAGCTGTTACTGGGAGCAAAATTTGATCCATTAGTTTCATTTGTATTATGCTCAATGGTTGTGTACTTCAGCTGGCATCTTAATATGGCTAGCAATTTAATGGGGCTCTGTACGCTGTATGCTTTCTCTGAGAGATTATTTTTACAACAGAATCCATGGATATCCCAACCAGTTCATCAAGTAGAATACCTGTTCTTGAAGTTAATGAGTTCCTGTCTACCTGTTCCTGCTAAAAAACCCACAGTCTGTCATTGATACCTGTTCAGTTATGCAATATCCCATGGAATGTCTTTTTTTTTTTTTTTTCTTCTTTACTCAGAACACCGGTAGCACTTGAATTCTAGGACAAAATAGTAAATTGCTTTGATGTGCAGACTTCTAGCAGTGCTTTTTTGTCTTCACTCTGAATACAAACTCCACCACATGTTCTGCAACTCCCCTTTGCCTGATGTTCTTCCAGAGCCCTATGTAGGTGCTCCTCCAGATAAGCTCTAGGCTAGAGTAATAGTGGGAGGTATGCTCTTAAGAATATTTTCTTCACTTGTTTTTAATATTTAGACCTTATAAGTTTGGGTTTAAGGGCTGTGCAAAAGCTTTCAATTCAGTCTGTGGTGGTGTATCTCAGTCTCCATCTCCCTGTTAGTATTCAGAAGTCTGGACAAATATTTCAGTATTTTTCTTTTTGTTAAATGTGTAAGTAGAGATACACGAAGGGAGACTTTGATTTGAATTTGTTTTCAGTGGATTTACTTCCTGGGGTTGAAGGTACGTATCCCATCCCTGACTAATTTTTGGGAAAGTTTGTAAAAAAAATTATAATCAAGGGGTACCAGAACTCATGAATACTGATTCTCCTCTAGTAAGCAGCTCTGGGAAACCCTGAAAGTGTGCTACTGCTTAACAGAGGGCTGATGCGTGTTTGGGAGAGAATTCACCTCCAGTTAGGTTCCCTTAAAAAGCCCTGTAAGAGTTAGGATAGATGATGCAAGAATAAATGTGTTCAGAGAGTTGTTAACACTAGTAGGCAACACGTATTTAATGAGTTTGGACGTCATGTATTACTCTGATGGCACTGATGATTAGTAACTAAGCAAAAAGGTATTCTGCAGGATACTGTATGTGTAAAACAGACAGACTCTGTTAGGGGTATTTCATGGCTGCTCTTCAGAAGAGGCACAAACTCACTGCATAAATGAGTTAGTACATGTTCTCCAGTCAGTAATCAATTTCCTGTGTAGCACTAATGTGAAAATGGGGGCTTTGCAGTTTCATCAAGCAGAATGGACATAAACACAGAACATGTTGAAAAAACACATCTCAAATTAACCTCAACCTTTGAAATACAATTTACGTACATGGATGAGATCAAATCATGCTCGGGGAAGAGATTTTGAAGACTTTTGAGCATGAAATGAGTAAAAGGAAATGCTCCAAAGAAATAATAATAAAAAACTGCCATAGCAACTTGTTCATGTTTATCTAAATTAAATATTACTTTAAAATATACCAGCTTGCTGATGACCTCAGTTTTCAGTATGAAATGTTAAATATTCACACAATACTGTTAACTTCCACTGCACTTGAAAAATGTTGAAATCAATGCAAAGCCCACTGAAATGATATTTTTATTTTTTAACATAATCTTTAATCAGGTGAGGTTTTTCTTTTTCTAGCGGGCTGTGGATCAGTCTCCATTATTAAAGCAGAATGGGACTCAGCCATGGTTCTGGAGTACTTTTAGTATAAAAACAAAACCAAAAAAACCCTCAGACAATTGGTACATAAATAAAGATACCTTCTCCAGCCTCTAGTCCTGTGTTTGTCCTGTTTTATGGCTAGCAAAGGTAGCTGGGTATAGAGCTCTGAAGGGCTCATTATTAGGAGAGTTTTAAAGAGGTTTTTCAGAAACTGAGTGGGACTATGTAATGTGCTGAGGATCTGAAGTTCAAGAGGGGAGATAGAAAAAGAAGCAAAATGAAAGAATGAGTAGAAAGTGAGCAAACTAGAAGAATGATATCTGGGATGCAATGAAAATGCTACAGATATTTGGGAATTTTGAATCTGGTGACAAACAAAATACAGTTGAGAATGTCTGTAAGAAGGACAAAGGAAAGGACTGGAATTTTCTTTCAGATGGTTTATATTGCAGGAATGTAAGTGCCTGCATCTACAGTTTCTAACATCTGAAATTCCTGAAGGTCTGATCACACTAGAATGCTATGACTGTGGCTGATAAACTCGAAATTTTCTGATGTATATTCCTACAGTTGATACACAGTCTATTCTTCAGCCCCTAAAGAGGTGTCCTGAGTACATGTCTGCTCTGAAAGTGCTTCAAAATTCAGATATATTTAGAAACACTTGTAATTAATTGTCGCAAATGAGTAGTCTAGAGGCCGCCCAAAGAATCACCATCAAAGGTACTAGAAGAAAGTAATTTTAATAGAGATTTATAAAGGTGCGACTTAACAGAGTTCCATGGCAAGGTTCACTCTATTACTTACTACACGATGAAACATACAAAGAAAAGTCATGTTATGTCTAAGGGTTTATATGTAATGGATTATATGTGTTTAGCAGCAGTCTAGGGTTCATTCACAGTTTTAGCAGCACTTAATCATTAACTAATTACTACCAAACTTATAACAGCACTAATTTAATCAACTAATTTAATATTTACAAAGTAAGTGTTGGTAAAGTCTACTACAATCGTGACTTAATTACAGATTATGCGATGTCAGTTCACACACACACAGACAGAAATATATATATATATATAAATGTACAAAAGGTACCTATTAAAAATTCTCCTCGAGTTCAGTGAAGAAATATTCAAGTAAAATGTCTCGGCATTTCTGAACGGGCAAGGGTTGAGCCTTGAGAAATGAAGAGTTTCAGCCCAGGTCCCATCAGACGACGGGCCTCCGAATATTGTTAGCTCAAGATGTTGCAAGCTCTGAGAGGTGTCCCACTGGGCGGGACATACAGGGCGCAGCCCACTGCGATCCTGGAGAGCTCAAAGGGTCTCACTTAGGACCACCGTTTATAGGTTCGCAAGATGGTTGGCTTTAGTCATCCATAAACTGTAAATTTCCATCCTGGCGACAGTCCCAGGTGGTAATTACTAAAAATTCTCAAGGTTTCAGTGTTGTTCTACTTGACATCTGGGCCAGGCAGTAGGAGTAAGTTCTCAGCCTCTGCTATACAGAGTGATGTAGTCAAGGAGCGCTCAACCACCAGACTCAGTACACCAAGGCCGAGGTATCATGGAAATTTCTGAGATCAACAAGCAGCCTAGGAGGGGGCGGAAAATGCACCATCACAATCCACCCCGTGACTAAAGTCAATCCATCTTGATCACAGAGTGGCAGTGTGGTCGCCTCTTGCCTCTGTGCCTATAAACAGATCAATGCCATATTCCAATTGTAATTTGAGGGAAATTTTTGGTTCATATACTTAATTATATTTGTTAAATGCAATTAAGCAATATTATATATGTGAGGAGGTTTTGGTAATAGTGCCATTTTTTTAGTTATCTTCCACACTTTAACATATAGAACAATGTTCAATAACAAGCATGGTACAATAGAAATTAGTAAAATTGCGATGGGGTGTAATATCCGATTCAAAATTCCTGTTGCTGTTGGTGACCATCCAAATAAGGCTTCCCACCAGTGATGTCCTCCATCCTTCTTCACCTTTTCTAGGACATGATGTATCTTCTCTGCATCATAATGGACAGTAATCAGAATTCTTTGTCTGTTGTTTCGAATCCAGTTTAGCAATAGTTAAATAGTTAAAGTCGCATCCCATGATCTTGGTAAAATTACAAATACAGATATTAGACCGATTATAGGTCTTCCACAAAGGTGTTGTCTGTAAATATAGAATCACAAAGAGTTCTCATACAAACATAACCATTTCCAACATGTATAAGTACAGTTTCAGGGGTTTCATCAGGACGTATTTCAAAATGACAAACATTTTGTCCAGTGTCAAGACAAATGTTTTGGGCCTTAATGGTATTCTACATTCTAACGAATAGAGGACAGTTCTGTTGTGATTTAATCCCACTGCAATGATTGGGTATATAGTGTATACCAAAGCATTGGGAATTGTCAGAATGAAAGCTGTGACTTTGCTGTCACTGGGGTCATAAGTAAAATTGAC
>NW_009218936.1:0-9985 GCF_000690835.1 Fulmarus glacialis
ATATACACATCTAAAGATATATATGTATATATTTTTCAAAGCAGAATCACATTCATGACCAACCCAAGCAAAGGCACAGCAGATCTTGGTTAACATCACAGACAGCAACAGAAAGCAGCAAGCACAGGTACTCTGAACATTGCAGAACCACAGAAGTAAAACACAAATGCAAAACGTGTGTTCTCTGCTTCACATGCTGGCGAGTACCATGATCGACTCAAAAAAAAAAAGTTATAGACAAAGAAGAGAATTTGATGAACTTCTCCTAGATGCAAACTGTACCCTTCCACTACTGGAGCCAAAATCTATACTCTCAGTAAGCTCAATGCCTTCGATACGATAGCACAAGTATAAACAATCATATAATCCCAGACTTTAATACCCTGTTGTTAAATGAAATAACATATTTTTCTGTCGGATCACTAGAGTCTTGGTATGATATACATCAGTTCGTGTATTAACTGCTGTTCTGCAATCTCCCATCTTCCGAGGCTCTGAAAAGAACGAAGAAGAAACTAACGCAGGCTGAGGGTCCAGGTTTGCAGAACTGGAGACATAACACGCTTACAGGGTTACAAAGCTTTGCTGTTCTGCCAGACAATATCGATTCCTTGGGATGCACCCTTCACTAAGGGTCACTGACATTTTTGGCATCACAAAGGTATCACCAACTGCCCAGTCCCTTATTTAGGCTCGTCCCACCCTTTGCTTTAGCCTCCTCCTAAACAGACAGCAGGACTAAAATTTACAATACCTCCTGGTAATAAAACACAGAGTTTAAGAACCACTGGGTGTTTTAAACAGGAACGCTGGTACAGTCTTGCAATTAGAGCTCCTCGACACAGACATAACAGTTACCATAGTAACTTAATGCAGATTTTATTTAATTAGGGCTAAATCCTTTTATATAATTTCATTAGTATGCTAAGTGATGTACTCTCTTGGGATAAGCAATGACAACATCAAAATATTCTTGGGTTTAACATCTTGTGTTTTGCAGCTCAGTGACAACTAGTCAGTTCAGGTGAGACTTCAAGCTGACGGATGCCAGGGAACACGCCACTGCACCGAAGAGGGAGCAGCGTGAAACCAGAAATACCCACTACTGCTACGTCTACAAAGCAACCCGGGAGGAACTCACTGGGCAGGACAGCAACGAGCACGTGCAGTCTGACCGCCCTAACCCGCGGTCTCTGCCTAAGGACCAGCATGGCCCCCCCGTTGCTCCGGCTCTTCCCAGCAGGAGATTCCTCCCACGCCACTGTTTTTTAAAATGTGTGTTCCTGTACATTTCTTAAAACACGTTTTTGGCTGTCCTTGGTACAATCCACTATGTATTACAGTTGTCATAGGAATGCGGATGAACCTGCGCCCTGTTCAGAAGAAAAGGACTTTTATCTTTTCAATATTATTTTAAAAAAAACAAGCCAACCGACCCTCCTGAACACCCCCGGGTAAAATGACTACTTTCCAAAAGTTCCTATCATGTTAAGGACTGTCGGATTCCAGAGACCTGTTCACCATACAGACAAGATACACTACCGTAACATATCTGATCACCTTTATCGCAACTACGGTGAATACCAGAATTGTCCCTGATACTTCGCTATACAGAGCTCTGTGCAGACAACACCTGCCGGCAGCTTTTTACTGACGCTGGAGACTGCTCCACGTAATACTCCAAAAATTTTTGAGAGAAACCGCCATTAAAATTTATTGCAGTCTTTTACATTTTAATACTCATTTTATTTTTTAATCTAGCAAAATTTCCAGGGATAGAATTGACTTGATCCTATAGCTTGGAAATCAGATATTTCCAATTAATTGTATCTTTCCTCCAACGCGCCTAGATTTTTTTTAAACACGGCAACAATTTTATGAATTACTGCTTTACTACAGTCTTTCTAGTCATCTTAGTTATCTCTTCCCAGAAAAAGAACAACAAAGAGAGCCGGTGCCTCACCCCAGGCTGCTACATCGAGACTTTCTGCCCACCAAAGCCTGCTCCGCAGACCCTCGGGCCGCTTGCTGCGGGGACAGAGAGGCACAACCCCAGCCCTCGGGTCAGCAACATTCCGCTTCACTGACCTCCCGCCCACCGCAGCAGGCGACAAGGGCCCTGACGGCGACGAAAAGCACCGAGGGACTAAAGACAGACTGCAAGTATTCTGGTACAAGATTGATGTCTCTCATTTAAAAAAAAAACTTAACTGTAATTTTCACACTGAATTATTCATAAACCAGTTCTTGTCACATCGTAACTTTTAAGGTTGAAGGTGTCTTCCTTTCCTTCTCCTCTGAAGTTTAACCCTTCTCCTTCCACCTGAATGAATTCCCCAAAACCAGATATTCTTCCAACCATAGAATCATAGACTCCCAGAATCATTAAGGTTGGAAAAGACCTCTAAGATCATCAAGTCCAACCGTCAACCCAACACCCCCATGCCCACTAAACCATGTCCCTAAGCGCCTCATCTACACGTCTTTTAAATACCTCCAGGGATGGTGACTCCACCACTTCCCTGGGCAGCCTGTTCCAAGGCCTGACCACTCTTTCAGTAAAGAAGTTTTTCCTAATGTCCAGTCTAAACCTCCCTTGGTGCAACTTGAGGCCATTTCCTCTCGTCCTATCGCTGGTTACTTGGGAGAAGAGACCGACCCCCACCTCGCTACAACCTCCTTTCAGGTAGTTGTAGAGCGCGATGAGGTCTCCCCTCAGCCTCCTCTTCTCCAGGCTAAACAGCCCCAGTTCCCTCAGCCGCTCCTCATCAGACTTGTGCTCCAGGCCCTTCACCAGCTTCGTTGCCCTTCTCTGGACACGCTCCAGCACCTCAGTGTCCTTCTTGGAGTGAGGGGCCCAAAACTGAACTTCAAGTCCCTCTCTGCATCTTCCAACCCTGCACGTTCCATGAGTTTATTCCCCACCTTTTGTGAAAAGTTACTTAGTGAAAAAACCCAACATCCAGCTGCAACTTCACAGTTCAGAAACTCCAACAGTGACCCGTCCCCAGCCGGACATCTCATCCTTCAGCACTACCCATCCTCCCACCCCCCAATTCATATCGATCTCCATCTTCTCCTGACTCAGGAGATCATTTCCAGAGTGCCCCTTACTGAAATGTTTTGCTGAAGAACAGATCCAGCAGGTCTGCCACATTTCCCTGGAAAATGAGCTGTCAAACCCAGCACGTTATAATTTAGCTTCTAATAAACCCATGCGAGACCAACCCATTTTCTAGTTAGCTTTCTGTTTACAAATACTAATTCCTTCAAAGTTTGTAGTAAAACATTGCCATGGAATTAAAACGAAGGCTTGCATTTGCCCACATAATTTATCCCTTTTCAAATATAGGCATGAATTATTTAGAACTACCTTTGATTTCACAGACATTTTAAAACCATTCCTATTATTGCATAAAATGATTGCACTGAACTCCATCTGATCTCTGTGCAGCCCACTGTCAGGATTTTTTCTCTTCCATCGTTTTTGAACACTGAGTCAACGCCAGTCAATCAGAAATATTTAAGCACACGTCAATCAGAAATATTTAAGGCTAATAATAATTTGTAGGCAAATAAAAACAAAACAACTGTGAGGCTTTACTCCTAATCTTAGGACAAGTAGAAAAAATACTCCTGTAGCTCCGCTGATGTGTTATATATTTGGGTGGCTAGAGTACGTATTATCTACCTATACCTAAAAGCGAAACATCACACATGCCACCTTGGCCTTTACAGGTGAATCTCTCCAGGCAACTTAAAGCAAATCCCACCATTTGCTTCCCCGTTCTGTCGGTGCTTTCTGTTCCTCGGCACGGCAAGGCTGCGATTGCTCTGCGCTGGCGGCGCTGCCGAAGCCGGCATCACCGGGTGGGAGGCTGTAATCACAGCTCCGGCGGTTTCCATGGACACCTACACCCGATGGGGATGGAACGGGGTGAGCCGGGCACCGGGGGGGGCACTCGGCCCAACGCCCAGATGTTGGCACAGCTGCTTCTGCAATTAACCTCTATAAAGGGGAGTTTTACAGAAAACGCCTCCGCGTTACCGGTTATTACCTCATTCCCAGGAGTAAAATTTCCTCGCCAATTCCTTTTACGACAAAATATGTAAAACTAACTCCAAATGAGAGTTTAGAGTAAAATAAAATTTAAAATCTCAGGTTACAGAGGCATAAATGCTGAAAGCAAATGCTTTACATGTTAATAATTCTACTTTGTTTTAGAAAATATTTCTTTACATAAAGGGGTTCTCTTGGTACACGTGTGTGTTTATTGATGATGGTGTTAGATTAAACATCTCACATATATGCACAGGTCAAAGCTATGGTAAAAAACATCCCCAAAAATTACTGCAGTCGGAAAGTAAGTTAACATGTAAGCACAGTTATGGTAAATGAGTTAAACCTGGTGCCTGCTATGCAGTGATGCGTAAGTAATAATTAGGAAAAAAAAATCCTGAAAACTCTGATACCAAAGATGTCTCTAATGAAATCAACTGAACCGGTGTATCTTGAATGTTAGAAACGTAAGAATCCTGACATACAGAAAAATTAATGCAGTCCAAAGAAAGGGAAAAAATGTTGTATGCTTTAAATGTAGGCATACAAACATACTTTGAATAAAATTTGTGAGCAAACTGTGCTCCTAAAATTAGTTAATATAGTCAAACAGCTAAGGAACATTGAAAAGCAGAGAGAGAGATTTTCAATCTGTTTGCCAGGTGATTAGGGATTTATATACCCCAAATCCCACTCACCAACACACAAAATTAATTTCAATGTCACAGTGTACTTCTGAAAATCATCTCGCATGCACGCAACCTTTCCAGCCTCACTAGGAGCTACACACTGTTATGCCCGTAATTATACAGCGCTGGTCTTCCAGTCATCCGAATCAATGATCCTGCTAAAACTGTTCATTTAAACATGTTTAAATGCTCTCTTACACCTACAATTTTGCAGCTGAAAGTTGAGACCTCGCATACAGTCAGGCTGAAAAATTGCTATTAATAACCCTTTGTGCATATCTGGAAAAGCTTCATCAATAGCACCCAGCCTCATCAGTATTTACATGCAGAAAGCAGGGCCCGGCAGGACGTCACTGCTGGGTCCCGCAGAGCAGCCGAGGGCGGGGCGGCGCGGGGGCCGTGGTGTGGCCATGCCTGTTTCCTCGCACCCTGACATCCCTCTCGCTGCACGCTGCGGAGTCTCTGCAACGTGGTTGCCGTTTACACATGCTATAATACGAGTATTTCTATAGATCGGCTACTACAAGTTAAGTTACACGTGAATTAAACATCCTTGCTCCTTATTCATTTACTATAAGATGTCCTACAATAGTGAAAACAGAAATTTCGGAGACCGAGAACAACGTATTAATATATCACACTGCTTAGGAAATACACACGGAAACATTTGCATACCCTCTTCTGCACTTCTAACAGCTGCCAGAAAACCAAAAGTAAACAGCCTCTCGTTCCTGTTAGAGTACACATTTGCTTTCTCTAGCCTTGCTTTGGAAAGGGTATTAAAAATAATCTGTCCATCAGAATCTTCTTTTTCTGATGGACAGATTATTTTTAATACCCTTTCCAAAGCTATATGAGCTCCTTTCTGACTACCAAGTTTTCAGGGCATTCTCTGATTGGGAAAAAACACTTAACAGAATTTAACAGAGAAGGAAAAGCGTTTAAGGAATTCTATAAATGAAAATACGGTAAATGTTTAAGAATAAATGAGGTTTTCATTTACTGAAGTAGACTCTTACAGCTGTAAGAGATTCCTGCCAGGATTATTTTTTTTCCCCCATTGCCATTATTAAAAGACATCCTCCAAAAGGCATCATTAAAGACCGTTCAGCAACGAGCAGCAGCACAGCTATAAGACGAAATACCGATTTACCCAGAAATAAGGAAGTTGCACACAGCCGCACACGTTGCCACGCTCACGCGCAGTGCTGTACGGGAACCGAGCGGCTGCCCGGCAGGACAGACAGACTTCCATCCCGCGTCGCCGGCCCGTGCTGTGAGAGGGGGCTCCGGGCAGGCAGTGGGGAGATGGGGGGAGCCCCCGCGGACGCTGCTCCTCAGCCCTCCCCGGGGCACCACGTCCAGCCGAGACATGCCCCTGTGCCTCGCCGAGACCAAAAATCCTTTTAAATCACCACACCAGGGACAACGCTGCTGCCGCTTGCAGATGAGACGGTCGCAGACATGAGCCAGGGGAGGCAAAGGCACTTTATAACATTTTTTGAGGACGCAGGGGTTAGCAAGAGAGGGATTTGGGGGTTTGTTTTCTGAATAGCAGACCAACACCAAAACTAACCCCCTCCCATTGATGATAAAAACATCCGATGTAGTAAGAGCTCTAGAAACATCCTTATGGCTGACTCCTATTATAGTAATTTTGCAAACCAAGATTTAGTCTCAGTGTTTTCCTGACTGCAATGAGATATTCCGGAAAGCTGCTGGATAATTGCAGGTTTGTATTACGGCTGCTGGAGGAACCTCCCCAGCCCCTTGGCACTCTTTGCTACCAATTTTCTGCAGATGTTTTACATCAGATAGGTTTTTTTAAATGCAGAGGCCTTAGTATTTTATTGATCCAGTCGTACTTGATGTACTTGACTATTTAGTTGGTTTTCTTTACAGACGAAGGCTCTAAATACCAAGAAACGGCATCGCGTGGCTGCCTGGCATTTCCATGGTAATCTCCCGGTGCTGGAAGAACACAATTTTATTTCTATTTTGACACCGTGCCCTCTTATTAGGCTGATGCACGCGTTCCAGGCTGGTAATGTTTCTTAAGTTTAAGCGGGAAAACCTTCCAAAGGCATAAAATAATGTTCTCTAATATGATGCCCAAAGAGTTCTTCAGAAAATTCATGTGCTCCCTCTCCTTGCTCCCCCCACCTCATCTTAATGACTAAAACAAGAGTAATGGCAGAGCTGCTTCCCTGCTTTTGTCACCAGGGCTTTGTGCGGAGAGCACCGCTATTGCTGGTCTTCCTCTTTCCACGTATTTTGGACTGAGATTTTTAATTTAAAGCTAATAACAGTATTCTCACAAAATTTACATAAGTTAAGCCCACTGCTGGCTTAGTCACATGAGCATTGAATAGAATATTCAAGTCCAATTTGAAATAGGATTCAAGAAATGATCATTTACGGAAGGGCGGGGGGGGGAAGGAAAAACAAACCCTCAAAGTATTATTTTATATATGTTATACGTATTACAGAGGTGCCCAGGAAGCAGAACCAGCGAAACCGTACCACAGGCAGAGGTATCAGCTCAACCCACACTACACAGGACCGCAAACCCCAAATCATCCCGACCCGGAGCTGGCTGACCCACGCCACAAATCCCGACAGGATTCCCACGCAGTTGCCAAGAGCCAGAGCAGAACAGCACTAGATGAAGACAGAACACCACCATTAAATTGCTAAACTTCTCGGGAAAGCTTTTCAAAATATATTAGCATTATTTGAGCAAGAGTATGCATTAAGAATATCCTATTTAGGGCATTTCTTTAGCATATGCTGGAAGCTGAATACACGCTTACATGCTGCTCTCAGCAGAAGATCAAATGCTTTCTGCCGAAATGAATCTATTACGCCGGGGAGCGGGAAAAGGCCGTGGAATTTTAAATTATTTTATTCTGTTGCGTTTACAAGGCCTGACAGAAAAATGATCAATATTTGTATCTTTGTTAACAAAAATAGCCACTGCCAAAAGGAGCCCATGGAGAATCAACTTCCATATATTCTCCAGTACGGACTCCTAACAAAAATCACCTTGTTTGTCCCTTGTGTTAGAGTTGGTTTTTCAGGGATTATCATTTTTATGATGAAAACCCAGCGTTCTTCCAAAAGGAGAGTTAAATATTTTAGACTCTTCACTGAGAAGGGGACCTTTCCACAGTAATGACCCAAAATGGGTCCTCTAAAAGGTTTTCTGTAAGCAGTAACAAACACCAGCAATAACAAACGGCTTCAAGGTTCCCTCTGTCAGGGTTTAATGTGCATCAGCAATTCTGATCTTAAAATTTCAATGAGCTAGGTGAACTTCACTTTACAGAAAGCACGCGCACTGATACTCGGTGGAAAATGAACAGTAGTAATACACAGATTTAGTCTACGAGAGGCACATATTTAACGCTTTAAAGCGGTGCTAGTCACTCTCTGCTCTATGGATCACTTCTAAAGACATGAAAAACAATCCTGCTAACAGGCTTAAGTTAAAAATAAACTCCTGTACAGGGGCCAACATACATCCAAGGAATATTCTTAGGGGTCTATATACCAAAAAATGTCAAAATCCACTGATTTAAAACATTAACGCTCAGAAGGAGTAACTCTACCCTTCTATTTTACTGGAAAGTGAGCAATTATAGTTTATAGAAAATGGCCTGAAAATGCTTTCAAATTCTCAGTTGATCTTCTCTAGAAATACCTGCTTCACAAAAATCTTCAAAGCAGTTTCTGTCAATAGAAAACAGTCTACCAGCCCTGGCTGAAGACAAAAGACAAAATAAAAAGGAAAGAAGGATATCCCCATGATGTGCTATGGGTACTAGATGGGTACACCAGGGTTTATTTTGCATACTTACTTAAAATGCATAAATTGTGATACACCAGAGATGTTCAAAGTAATTTTCAACATCCTTTCTAACAATTACTTATCAAAGACTCAATTTTCCAATTTTCCTTTATGTCTAAAGGACAATTACTAAATGCATTTCACTCAAAGAGTTTTTATTCTTGTCATGGGCAACATACCTATTCCCAGCAGAAATACAGTCACTTTTCTGCAGGACGTGAAATTTCTCTGCAAGCTCGGCTCTCACACAGAATAAAAATCCCAGCCAGAACTTGCAAGTTCATGACGACATACACTTTCAAAAACTTCTGTTAAAACATATATTTGAATTTTTTTTTTTTACACTGTACAAACGTATATCTTGTTTATGTCAGTTAGCATTTGCACTAGCTCACAGAAAGCCTCGTTTCTTTTATAAAGCTATTACTAAAATTTGTATTATTTTAAAAGTGTAAAAAATTCCAAACAGTAATAAAATGTTTCATGCATAAAAAGGACCAAAATACTATAATGAGGCATCCCCGAATATCTTGAGAATTTAAATTAACCCACGACTTGCATGACAGCTAAAGCAGAAGTGCCTGTCCGCAGCATAGGAACCGTTACAGCACAACTGTGTTTGTTGACAGAAAATGAAGGAAAACGGCAATTACCCTAAAAGACATTTCAAGATTCTCGCCACCCCAGATATCCATTCCTGCATCGTAAGTTCCTATCTCTTCAAAGTAGTTTCTGTCAATAGAAAATAGGCCACCAGCCATAGTAGGGGTCCTAGTTGAAAACAAACAGAAAAAAAAAAAAGAGGAAAAAGAAAAGAAAAGAAAAAATACCTTTTGAAAGACACTGTGGAATTCATTAAGTGACACTACAGTACATTTCACTACCTCAGACATTTTGACTATAAATATATTCTATGTACAGCAACTTAAATATAAACTGCTAACAATAATAATACGGTTTCGACTGCATGCTCTGTGCGCTTGCCTTTCGGGCAGAGCTCCCCCCGAAGCCGATGAGAGCGCTGCCCGAGTGAGAACTGCAGGATTGCTTCCTACCCGCAAAATCACATTTCCATAGATTATTTCAGGAGCACTGTAATGGTAAAGTGGATGGAATTTTGGCCTTCTGCATCCAGAACAGCAGTTCAAATCCAATCTGAAATGCTTAGCGAAGAGAGTTTAATGCCTCAGCTTTGCCTTAGAGGGAGACTAAATGCGCATAAAATTACCAGGCATAATCTCTCTTAACAGGATTATAAATCCTTACAACAGGCAAATCCAGTCAGAGTGCAACTTCTCTTTGCGTAGAGATGTCCTATCTCCCCGTAAATATCTGCTCTATGTTTTTTCAGCATTTAAAGTCCACATGAAATGAGAAACGCTCACC
>NW_009218936.1:10019-71787 GCF_000690835.1 Fulmarus glacialis
TGCACCCAAGCCACAGCCCTCCTCCAGGGCGCCCGGGGCAAACCCACAGACCCGTGCACCGCCACAGGGGCTGCCCCAGGCACGGGGTTTAAGCCCAAACTGGTCCCTGCAGACGTTGCTGCGGGAGCTGCACCCCAGCCCCACAGGCATCCCCCCGACAGCAGAGCTCGGGCGCGAGGCGGGGTGACACCAGCACCCCCCGCCACCGACGGGCTTTGGCGTGAGGAGGCTGCTGAGGTCTCGGCATCCCTACGCCTGCCGGCTTTGCCGGTGAGGACCTCCGGGCACGTTAAGGTAGCTGCGGATCAAGCCTTGCCAGCCACGTTTCTGTCCTCAGCCTCAACACCAACTGCAGAGCGGGCGAGACTGGATTTTGAAAACGCGTGACGGAACGCTAGCTCAGCGCGTACGAGTACAACCGCACACAAACACGCCAGTAACGACGGTCTGTATGCAAAGGATTCGGTCACGAAAATGAACTCATTCATTCAGTTATTTAGTAAACTGGGTGGGAAGGCTGCTAGGAACGTCGGATACCCAGTGGTCAGGTTAGGCACCTGAACCCATGCAAGTGCAACGTTTCCAGCATCGGCACTTCTGCCCATTTAAAGCTCAGCTTCCGCGAGAGCTCCTGTGTTTGGAGACAGCCTTGTGCAAACACTGGCATAAAACAAGCTCCTAGAATTTTTCTGAAAAGCAAGTCAACAGCAGCAAAACGGTTTATGTGCAACGCAGAAAAAAGCTGGAAGAGGGGCTTCATGGGTGCTCCCACCTGAATCGCTTGGGCATTCCTCAGATCTTCCTTGAGCAGCTTTTGTACGTACTACATGCAACGTTAATTAGCTAACGCACACCCCTGTTTGCAGACACAACTACCGTGTCACGTTACGGGTGAGCGGGGGTGTTACACGCACACCGACCGCAGGGACGGTGCTGTGCTGCAGCGGTGGCCCTGGACGCAGCCCTGGCAGTAAGGAGCCCTCGCTTACTCTCAAACTCAGCAAATCCAGGCCATTTGCCTGCTGTGCAATTATTTCCTCTTCTGCAAGAGCCGACTATCGTTACTCCCAGAAAAAAAAACACAGTTCAGCAATGACATAATACTGGATCCTGAGTTTCCCAACACCTCATTTCTATTTTTCTCCCTGTGCTCTCAGCACTGAAAGCTCAGTTAATTAACTCTCTGTCATTTGGACAGGGCTAAACCTTCCCAGGTTTCAAAGCCGCTTTAGTGCCCTCAGCCTTGCTGGGTTTCTGCCACAAACAATACTGCTGGCTCCCCGAGCTACGCTACAAGCAAGCGGAGCAGATGGGAACGGCCGGGTGGTGCGACCCTCCGCCTGACTGGTATCCTGGAAGTTAAATACCATCTATTACGGAGCGCAAAATAAAGCTGACTCTGCAATCTTTCTTAATTGAACTGTTTTTGTGCCAGACAATTACCAATGCAAAAATACTATATTTAAAAGAAATTTTTATTATCTAGAAACCTTATAAATCTATGCAAAACTACTTACAGTGACACCAAAAGCTGTGTCAGTGCTTGGTTCACTCAGCTCCCGACCACTGGCCAAGTTCCCGTAGGACTCGCAGCGATTCACCAACGTTTTGATGAGCCTGTGCCCAGCGCTGCATGAACAAACCTCAGCTCCCACCTGCGCCGACCTCCCGTCCTTACCGAAGCGAGGAGTGCCACTGCCTTCAGGCGAATAAAATCATCCCCACCCCTCTGCCAGCCACAGAAACCCTCATCCTCTGCCTCCTCTCCTCCTTCCTCCTCTCCTTTCTATCCCTGGAGGAAGACAGTCTTTGCTTGAATGGTACAAAACTTCCCATTTTTGCAAAGAATCAGTCTTAAGCAACTTTTGAATGATGCAACTGAATTGTACGCACAGATCTGGATTTTTCTGAAACGTCATCAGCAAATGTGTATGAAAAACAGCATTTCCCTAATAACTCATTAGCTGAAATTGGAAGTGCTGAGTTTCATGCTGTAAAATGTAAGTAACTACGCACCAATATACGCCACGGATTCTCAAATAACTGAAACGCAGCAGGCAGGACTATTCTCTGTTATGTAAATTTAATGTTATACAAACAGATCTGCAGAGCTCTCACTGTAAAAACAGCTGAAACAGTAACATTAGAAAGAGTAAGGGTTCCTACAGGTTTTTTTTCAGCTTTGCGCCTATTAGCTATATTTTGCCTACTTGGAGTCATGCTAACAACTACACTAATGTGTTATGATTAACTCATCATCATTCAAACCCACTTTTAATTTTATTTTGGAGATAACGTCTGCTTCTCATTTCTGCAATTATTAGCAGCAAGCAGGATTCCTATCCCTGCACCTTTGACTTCCCGTAAGAGGAGCTGCACAAAATAAAGGTATCTCAGCAATCCCGGGTACGCTGCATCCCACCCTGCCGTGGTCCGGGGATGCCCAGGTCAGGTCTGGGAGCCCCCCAAAGCCACGTAACGTCACCTCACCCCGCGTCCTCCAGCCGCCCCGTCCTGCGCGTCCGCGCAGAGGGGTCCGACAGTCACAAGGGCAGCATCGCTAGCGAACGAGACCACTATTCGTATAGCTTACAATAAGGCTTCTACACCAGTTTCAAATACTGCTGTCCGTCACCTAGGCAGGATTAATTGTAGTCAACTCTAAGTTTAATCAGCCATAATAGTAAGACGATAAATACAATATACTCTTAATATTTGATCTTGTGTTTTTCCTCTCAGTAACTAATTTATACTTGAAAAAAGATTTTCGGGAAAAAAATATGTTTTTTCAGTATTTATAATACTAGCCTGGAGTGTCTTCAGCTTTAAAAAATTAAGGGCAAGTATGGCAATATCCATAGAAATGTGCTGTGCAGAGACTGTAAATGCCCAGCACAGAAACACTTTATGTTTTTAATACTGTAGATGCAAGAAGACAAGATGTTTGTAAACTGATCTTAGCGCAGACAAGTTCTCTATTGCCACAGGCAAAATCACAGAAGGAGAAATGAGTTCACTTAAAGACAAAGGATGTTCTGCAAAATACAAATATCGTGCAAGGACTTCTCAGTGGAAAAAGAAGAATGAAAGGTTTAGCAAGACCATTGGCTTTAGCTGGCACTACCCCCGAACATTCACCGCTGAAGCAGGGCACACCTGAGAAGAACTGCACTGCCCAGAGCTCTCTGGTTTCGTCTCTCCCAGATCTACCCACATCCACGGGATCCGCTGCAGGAAGCTTCGGCTTTAGCTCCCCCTCTGCACAGGGCAGCCAGCCAGGTTTTGCTCCCAGAGAGCCCTCTAGGAACAGAAACGGGCTTTGCACCTCAAATAACACATTCTGACAAGGTCTAATCATTTACAAAGTTTACGAAGCCGGAGGTTACTCCAGTGACAATCAGTGGAAGTTACAGCATTTACTCTGTATGGAAACAAGGTGCATCAGAACAGCAATAAATAGCCTTCGCTATTCAAACAGGAAAATAACATATATACCCACTGACGTGAGTCCTTGGGGGTTGCTGTACCTTCGGAGTAAGGAACGTGCCCCTAAAGCAACACCTGGAAGCCCCTGCAAGCTCCACGGCTCAGGTAACATCTGCACTCAAAACCACAGTTCGTATCTGATTTCTGCAAATACACCTGAAAAAATATGCTTCAACGGATCCTAACGAACCTCACAGAATGAAATATTTGACTTGACCAGCTCTGTCTCCAGGAGCAATCTTTTCTTCAGGGATTTCTTCTATTCTCCTTCCTATTCTCACTTTATAGTTTCAGTCTGAGCAAAGACACCTCATGAACTGAAAGCTCCCTGATGTTACTTTTGCTTCTGATCATTGTACATGTAAAAAAATTGTAAGTACATTTAAAAAAAAAACCAAAACCAAGAATCCCAGTATCTGATGACCACTGACTCCTATCCTCTCTTCCCCCAGGATGGGGAGTACTGAGAGGGGGTCGGGGCGAGGTGGCAAGACCTGCTGCCCGGTGCCCAGGACAACTCCCCATCATTAGCGCTGCCCACCTTCATCTACCACCTTTAAACTGGGACCGTTTGCAAACTGGAAAGACTTTTGCTACCCTTCAAAAACTCTTCGGGGAAGAGTTACCATTTTAGACTATTCTGGGAAAGGTTACGCTATCACAGTGTTAGCTGACCTGAGAGAAAACTAGACAAGGGAAGAAGAAAATGAGAACAAGAGAAGGGATGTCAGACTGGGGTTTAAGAACCAGAAGAAGAAAATAAGGGTGAAAAGTGGTAGGGACTAGGGTGCGAAGAGCAGGAATAGCACCCATGTATGGATCTGGGATCAGAACCCAATCTGTCCAAGGCAAGGCATCGTTAATTAGTACGAGAGACACCTACAAATCCCCACTGTTCTGTTTGCTAAAAATACGACGAACAATCTAACTTTTCTAATGGATGTCAGTAAGAAAGCTCTTTCACAGCTGTACTGCATGACAATTAGCTGTGGGTTTTTAATATCAGAGTCACTGAATTAATTAACCTTTTCCCACTAAATCTAGAGATTCCAACAAAGGCGGATATTTGACTCAAATACCTAACTTGGGAATTTAACAGTTCCTTTAACTCCCTAGGCAAACAAGCAAGCAGTGATTAACATCTACGAACTAGAAAGAATCAGGCACCCTCTTCGGAGAGCACAGCACCTTCTACCTCCAACTGCATTGGGGTTAATGGTCACAGCGGACGTGATGGCTGAACTCTGTTCATCCCGACTAGCAAGCTTTTATCAGTAAGCTATCCTGATCTTTTCCATAAAAATACTTACACAATAATTCAAATTATACCTAAAGAATAAATTGTATATAAAATAATTCATAGTTTGAAAATGTATGCATTATGATTTTAAATCTGAAAAGCAAAGGTAGGAATTTATCAATGTTGTTATGGAAGATAAATATTTTGAGTAAAACTTTTGTCAATTACATGGATTTTTAATGTAACAAAAAGCAGAATTTGAGTGCAACGGTTATATCACGCACACATGCACACAAACATGTTTTGTATTCTATACCTATTCCATTGATTACAAAGAAAAAATATGAATAAAGACATATTCAATCTACATGAGACTGAAATAATGATACAGAATGGGGAAAGCAACATGGAATAAAAAAAATGAACTCACCAATTTGTTTCTAAATTGCTGATATGGGTTAGGCTTTTGTTTATTTTTATCCCCCCATTTTTTGAATATTCAAGGTGGCAGCAGCTGCCAAAACCATTCTTAACTTAGCTGAAATATGGTACTTTTTCTCTTTGGATGCAGAATTTGTGGTTCTGTTTCTGACACCTCCGGACTGATCTACCGCCGCAGTCTCTTGGACTGCGTTTGATAAGCATTTCGAAATACTAGCTAGCACTGAAAGCAGCCGATGACTTATTAAATGTTGTTTGCTATAGGAAGGCCGTTACAGCCAGGCAGCTCCACGGCTCACTTGCTTTGCCGGTTCCCCTCCCATCAGCTAAAAGGGAAAACGAAACAGGGAGCACCTTCTTCTGACACCAAAGAGACTGAAATGCCTCCACGATGTGGTCAGAAAGGGCACCTGTAAGGCTAAAAGCCGGCACTTTGGTTTGAAGCCAGCACAGTTACACACCCTCAGAGCCGCCTCTTCGCTCTGAAGCACTTGTGCAAGTGATAATCACGGGACACGTGGCACTTGGCATTAACCTGACTCCCTCGCCCACGCTCTGCTCACTAACACCCACCTTACTAGGAGATCCCAAGAATCCCAGGCAATCACCAGCCAAAAGCTGGGGCGGGGGGGAAGGTATTTTTTTGTTTTAATAATTTTAAGAGTCAGTTACATGTCTGATTCTGGATTAACGTTAAGTGCTACTCCATTTCAAGATAAGGAAAGAAGAACTGGGATTTGCATTTCTTTGAAAACTCCCCGTGCCTGTGAATCGGTTCAGCGCAGGAGAGACGGGATGAACGGAGCACAGCGAGTGACACGGTGGGAGCAGCAGCCAGCGCGGCATGAGGCTCTGCAGCTCGTTAGGATCATTAACTCTACCAATTTTAACGCACACCTCAGCTTTAATGAAATAGCTGCTGGCAGACTTCACAGCTGAGTGATAATATTTTAGATCATGAGAAAAACAGTTCTCTCGACTCAAGAGCAGCTTCATCCCCCCTCTGCTAGCGACAGGGTCCGCTCCTGCCCCTGGGGACCCCGCTTGCTCTCCCTGAGATCGTTTCCTGAGAACAAAATCTAAAAAAGTCCAGCCCTTCCCTGACTCCAGGCTTTGAAGGACACGAAGTGACAGATTTTGGCCATTTTCTGGCATAAGGAATTTTGAAAGGCTCTTCTTCGCCCATCCACTGCCTTACCTGGAAGTGTTTCGCACAGCTGTGCTGTGACTGCTGTCCCCTGAGTTGGCTCTCCCTTTATCTGCCTGTTGCGCACAATCGGGGGTATGCAGGACTGGAATTCTGTCCACTTCATCATGGCTCTCAGACAGGTTTGAAACCATTACATCCACTTGTGAAAGCTTTTTTTTTAAAAAACTTTTCATGAAGACCACAGAAGCTATTAGAGCTGAGCAGATAACCCATTGCAAGTAATTTATTCGATTTGTTCTGTTTCGGCTTCATTTAAAATTTTTCTAGAGGTTTTGTTACAGTCCGTGGTTTGAACAATTAAATGAGGGAGGTCAGGAATGATCATGGGAATTCAGGACGTACCCTTAGATCATTTTTGACTCAGTGTGCACAGTCATCAATTTTATTTTCTAGGCAATAAAAGCATGCATTTTAAGTGCAAACCATCATAATGGAATACTTGGGTTCAATGTTCAAAAACGTGTATTTCAGAAATATGTTCTAATATTTGCCTTAAATTATGAAAAACCAGTAACATCTGTGAACACAAGGTCAACAGGCTATTTGAGGAAAACAAACATAGAGGGAACGTAAAGAGCAAGTAATATTTTGAATTACTGAATGTTGAAAAGAAGATACAAATGAGTTTTCTCAGCTCTGATAACTACATTGCAGCTTTAAGAACAGGTCAGATTTTGGTCTTCTCTACCCTGAACAGCGTGCCACAACTATCTGGCATGCATTCTCTGACACTGCAGCAAAATCTTAGGTATTAAGCATTATTATCTACATAAACAAGTACACAGCAGAGTCAAACAGCAGAGTACTCTTGATTCACTCTCCTCACCTCACAGGCAAGGTCCTGTCTCCTTTCCGCCTGTCCATCTCTCTCTGGGGAACCGGATACCAGCGAAAGTTAAGTTTCCAGTTAAACCCTCCGTAAGTCATATCCGATCCAGCCATGTATTCAAACGTGTCATCGCTGATCACATCAATGATTGGGCAGACGACAGTTTTCCTGTAAGAAAAAAATCGGCTGTTTTTAAACGAAATATTTTTTCCTGTTAGTATGCTGAACATTGCACTTATTTTGAGGCTTCTCTGCATAAAACCCCATTTACCACCGCTCTGTGCAGGTCTTCTCCCCCAGGAACGAGGTCGTGCAAAATTCCCCTTCTCTGCTGCCCGCGACTTTTTGGGCACACCGACTCCTCGCTGCGCTCCCGAGAGCTGAAAGCTGCCAACACCCGACCCTGCCCGGCTCCCGCTCCTCTGCCAGATCCTCTCCGAACGGCAGGAGCGACTGCCGCAGGCTTCACCCCAGCAGCACTAACGACGTCGTACTGACAAGTGCCTTACACGACAGAGTTTTCCTGGACACCTTTCTGAGACTGGCAGCGTCAGGACAGACACGACAGGCGCTATTTTTGCTCGTGGCTGCAGGACTCGAGCAGCGGGGTTTTTTTTAATCACGCGTGCATGAGTGTCTCGTGGAGCACCTGCAACGCGTTCCATGAAGGAGAACACATCCCGTCTCCCACGTGTGCACTCAGGCAGGCCGGCGCTGCCCACGCGTGCGCGGCGGCTCCTCCATCGAGCAGGGCAAGGACCTCGGCTGCTGCAACACTGCCGGGGAGGAGAGCACGGCTTTTGGGTCTCACTTGCAGGGCCTTTATGCACTTATGCACAAAAAAGGGGAAAATTGCATCATCTACCGCAATAAAAAAAAAAAAAAAAAAGGGGGGGAAAAAAAAAAAAAAAGGGGGGGAAAAAAAAAAAAAAAGGGGGGGAAAAAAAAAAAAAAAGGGGGGGAAAAAAAAAAAAAAAGGGGGAAAAAAAGAAAAGAAATCAAAAAGAAGAGTGCCAATTTCACAGAGCATTGGAGGTCACGCAGACAAAAATTCATGCCTGGTAAAAAGAAGGGACAAAGGTGGCCATCAGGGTGGGAGACACCTAGACCCTGGGAAAGTAAATGGCACAAGTTGCTATTATTACTGGCATTATTATTCTGACTGTCAACAACAAAAATCCTGCTGTAAGAATCAAAAGCTTATTGTATATTTATTTAGAAATTAGATTTTGACACAAGTATTAGAGAACACTATCTTCCTGATAAATTTGAAAAAAAAAAAAAAAAATCTTCATTTTCAGATCAATGAATTGTTTTCATTTCTATTTTTTAGCAGCACAATGAAACCAAGGAATGGCCTGGAGGCAGGAGGCAGGTCCCCCGCACCGGGACGCGGCTGAGCCACCCTTACCTGTCCTCCTTTATCCTGGCCAGCAGCGGCTCGAGCCAGCCCAGGGTGCACTCGCAGTGCGCGTCCAGGAACGTTATCACCTGCCCTTTAGAGGCTGCAAAAGCGCGCGGATCAGTCCTGACCTCTGCTCCATCCGAATGATTTTTATTGAGACTTCCAGATTTTTCACATAATTCTCTAATGAGGCCTTCAAAAACTCTGCAAAGATAATTGGAAAAAAAAACAGAACAACAACATTATTTTTAGCTAGGTTCAGCAACTCCAAATATAGCCCCGGAGTTTATGCGTCATGCTCGGCTCCCCAAGGACTGCCATGCACGAACACTGCCATAACATGGGAAATGCACTTTGACGTATTTAGAGTTTTTCTGAAGACTGAGAGCTGAGCTATGGAGGTTCACACCGGCACTCTGTTCACTGCAGCCCCACGGAAACCAGCCCATGCACACACACGCACCTGCAGAGCATCTATGAAAACATCACAGAAATTTTAAATGTCGTGATCAGTGTCCTTGAAATAAACCAGCAATCAATACTGAGTGCAAAAGGATTAGACTTTTGCTAATTTGTCTTTGGTTAAATACAAATACAGCTATTTTTGATGAATTTCACCATTTGAGCCCTTCAGGAATCCAAAACTTTGCTTTTAGGTGAAATTGTAGTTACTTGGGCTAAAGTCTTCCTTCACCTTCTGGCACAGAGGAACATACTTGTTTTCTGAAACAGGGAAATCCAGGAGAGTAGAGTTAAGTTAATGCTACATGGGGCAGAAATAAAGGACGGCTTAGCTTGCGCCCTCTGTCTCATGAACAGTTGCAGCTATATGTTGTATTTGCCATTATCTACATTTGGCTACTCCAGGAAAATTTATCAGTCCACTAATTCCATTTATAGAATGTAACGTGATTCCTTTTCCAGGTAATATCAGTTTCATACGCAGACAGTTTTCTTCCTAAACCCTGGGTTTAAAAAAAAAAAAAATTAAAAAAAAAAAAAAAGAGAGAAGAAAAAAGCCAAGACCAAAAGAAATGAACCACAAATATGAGAAATACAAGGAAATTGGCTCAGTTTGGACATTCAGGAACACCTGAAACACAGAACAGGGGGTTTTTGAGAGACAGCAAGAGAGAGACAGAGAGGGATGTGAAAAAGGACTGTCTTTTACAGTAATACGAAATGATAAACCAGAAGTGCAAAAAAGCACTAACGAAATTCTGGATAGGAGCACTGTATATATGACTTACAACCTGATAACCAACCTTTGGCTCTGTTACTACCCGAAAGCGCACTTTAACTCTGCCCGTACCTACTAGAGTCCATTTGCTGCTGGCCCCAGCAGCGATGCGAGACGCTCGGCGAGGGGCGCAGGTCCGGCTCCGCGCCGAGGGAAGGGAGCTGCGCTTCACAACCCTTTCTGCAGGATCCTCAAACGCGGCACCGAAACAACAGGCGGAATGGGACTCCTCTCTCCCAAAACCTACCTCTCTCGCTGGCATCGTCCACCAGGATGATTTCAGAAAGCAGGCGGTGCGGCGAGCGATTGATAACGCTGTAGACGGTCCGAAGCAGAGTACTCCAGGCTTCGTTGTGAAACACAATAACTACGCTTGTGTTGGGCAGTTCGTCGGGGTAGACTTTTGTCTTGCACCTGCCCAAAAATACAGAATAAAAACAGAAGAAAAGGGAGGTTAATCTTTAAGAAAGTCCCTAAAGAGCTCTACCGATGGGACAGCCTGGATAAGGGGCTTCAAGCCCGTTGAGCAGGATACATTTCAAACCGGTTACTGATCTCTTCAAGCTCCCAAGCCAGAAGCCCAGAGGCAATTTCAAATCCTGTTTTCTTGCTAAGAAAACACAGCGAAGTATCCAGAGGAACGCACACCGCTGCGTTCACAGCTCCCTCAGACTCCGATCTCCTCGCTCCCGCTTGGCACGCCGAGAAATCGGCATCCAGCAGCCTCAGCCCCAGCGTGCCCTGGCACGGCAAGCAGAAAACCCTTAGCTGCACACAGGACGTGGGGCAACCAACACAAAGTGTATCGAGCGGTTACACTTAGGTCAAATAAGTCTTTTATTGCGAAAAGTCCCAAATTCTACGGTTTGAAGCGCACACGCCTCCGAGAACTTCCCATCTTTGGTGGTTTCTCAAAAAGAAGAAAAGAATTACTGTTTTCTAGAGCACACTCTATGCCCATGCAACAGAAGAACTAGAGGTCAGTAATTTCACCTATTTTTGGAAAATGTAGAAATTAAGGCAAAGTGAGCAACAGACACCAAACACTGCTGATTTTGTGGAAGCAAATTAAAGCTATTTGCAAAAGACAACCCAAAATTCTGTATATTTGTTGCAGATCTTGGACACATTTCAGAAATACAAACATGCCTACATCAACCTGTCAACACAGGTCAAGTCATGTCACTCAAACACACTTAATATGGATTTTTAACCGTTGTGACTTAAAATCATTTCCACTTTTTTTTTTGCTGTTTTGCTATTGTTTGATTTTCTGGCTCTGCTGTCACCACCGTGACCCCGGTTCAGGAAAGCCCTTCCAGACGGGAGCGGTGAGCGTGCACGTACTTTCTTCAGCAGCCGCACACACACACTAGTGAACTGAACCGCATGTAAAGTGAGAAGAAATTACGTATGCGCTTCTTAGCGCATCTTCTTTGTAATACCACAAATTTGAAGCTTCCCTAAAAAATTCTAAATTAGTGAGTTATTCATTAGCATTTACATACCTTATATTCTCTGACTGTGACACGGGCTCAGCATATCACTTTTGTCTGTGTTATCTGAAAAATCCAGCAGCCCCAGTGCAGCACTTGTTCAGGAGTAGCCTCCTCCTTACAGAAAACTTCTCTATCAAGGGCCAAGAGAATGAATGAATAAGGTCCCTGAAGACAAGTCAGCTTGCCCATACAGTTCCTTTCTTAAACATCATCTACCATAACAAAACTCTCTTTAACCTTTTCTTCTGCCTCACTGACATTTAAAGAAAAATAGATAAAACAACATCGTGACCACAGCTTTCAAAGTACAAGGTGAGGAGAGAATACAGAAGAATGCAGAGTATCACTGATTTCTACGGCACAGGTAAAAGGTTTGTGGTGTACATATATATACACAACGACCTATATATATGTGTGTACGCACATCTACATGTAATATGTGTATATATATACACACATATATATACACATATATATACACACACATATAAGTCATTGGTAACCAGATCTGACAGCAGAAAGTCCGATGCTAATAGTGGCTATACATATATAAAAACATATACAGACACACACCCCAGTCCTGACATCAATTAGATGAGGACCACTGAAGTTTGCTGGTAGCCATTCCACCTTCACAACTTCAGCAATCTAATTAATTGTACAACTATCCATCAATTACAAGTTAGATTCAAGAGTTCAGACAAACAAGTCCTTTACTAGTTATCATCCACAATGACACCCTCTGTTTACCCAGAGGTGTCAAAAGGAGGGTGAGCCCAGCAGGACACTCTGTCCAAAAAAAGACATTTCAAATTTATTTGTTTCCAAGGCACAGTAAAACTTTTCCTCGCACATGTAATTGTTCTTGGAAGGCGTCTCAAGTCAACCCTGGCATCTGTAAGTCGGAGATCAAAGACTGAAAACCAGAAAGGCTGTATTACAAAGCTCAGTGCTGTTTACGTTCAGAGTTGTCTTCCAGAGCTTAACGTCATACTTCAAAGCATATACAAAGCTGTTTTAAAATATTCAGATGCACGTCAGTAGTGAAATGAGACAAAGAAAAAGGTATTTCCTTGTTTGCAGTTTAACACCAATTTTGTAGTGCAAGTGGAGTATTAAGGAACAGAATGTTTATCATCATGTAGTATTTGCCAGGATCTTCGGTGTTTTTACTATTAATCTCATTATTCTCCAAGGTATCTTACGGTATCCAGAGAAGCTAAGGGCTAGAAGAGGTGAGGACACTCATGAAGAGGTCGCGTGTCCTATGTTTTGCAGCAGACAGATCAATCTAAATGATCGTAAATCTGGTCATAAAAATCCATGAACAGCATCTTTACTGCATGTATATGTCCTCCTTCAAAATTTTCACAATGACCCTACATCAGATACTGTACCGTAAAGGAATCCTTCTCTTTTTATTACATTTGTCTCTATCCAGACCAAAAGACTCTGCTGCCCGTCCCTCCTGTGATTTCACAGACAATTTCATGGTGGGATTATCCTCTGCGGAGGAGGATTATTCAATTTCAGATGAGCTCATTCTGTAGATCTGCTACGTATAGTTCCCCAGGTACATCAAGCAACGTATGGGGATTTGTTGATATCGCATCTGCTCATCAGAGACTAAATTAAATCTATTCACTTTGTTTAATTTGGGTCATTTGATTTCAGCAGAAAATGTAAATGCTGGTAGTTTGTCTCTATTATAGCATTAAATCATTGCGTACCCATAGTTTATTAGGCGTTACTGCAGCACTAACCCACCCAGGGGAACGTTTAGTCCAGCCTCGATGGCAAGCTGTGCCCTGTGCTGACCTCCACAACACGCAGAAAACCAGAGAGTCAGAAAAACAGACAGGCACTCCAAGAGGAGCAGCTCCACAACAAATTTTGTCTGCTTTCTGGGAGTTTCTGGAAACCCACTTGCACTAATGGAGAGTTGGTTTGGCAAAACGGAGGCCAAGGGCAAGACGTTAACTAGGCATCAGCACTGTGAACAACGGGCACTCACAGTCCCCGCTCTGACACCAGGAGTGAGGTCTGCTGAGATTTTTAGATATATTTTGGGGTTGTTTATATTTGTGTTTTCGCTATCATACAGGTACAAGTTTTTGAGCTCCCTCTAAAGCCATGAGCACAACATAGATTACGACAACCTGAGTTATTTGGGCAATATGCTGATTCTGGCCACTTTGGCTGCAAGAGAAACACAAACTGTCACAGGACAGCAATACGTTAACCTCACCTTAAAGATGAGTAACATTTCAGGGCAGGAGCTCAAGGCGTATTTCATGTTGCGTTATGTTTTATTTCTTAGAGTATTCCTTCCTTCCTCCCTTGGAAAGTTTTCACCAGAGGAAGACAGTGACTTGAGGACCAAATTTTAAAAAAGCAACTGCTCTGGACTTGGCAAACTCTGCACAGACAAGAAGTCATTAGAGCTTGTTAATTGATGAGTGTGTGTGTAACACAGCTGACTCCTGCACTGATCAGCGGGAAGACTCGAGTCCAGAACCATCAGTCCCATGGCGAAAACATTTATTGCTTGAATTAAACAAAAAACATCCTTAGCTCGTTGACATAACTGTTACACACCTAACACCAGAGAGCTGCCACTTTATTTCCCACCGACGAGGCACAGTGCTCCATTTACCCTTACACACGCACTGCTGTCCTGGGTCCTATTTCGGCATTTCCTAGCAAGCAGCAACAGCACCGCTCCGCGGGGAGCCTGCTGCGTCCAGCTCGTTAGTTAAAGACGACGGAGATGAAGTAAGGAGGCAGCAGGAGATACAGAGACTGAAATACCGACTGGCGTGAGGCTGGGACTGCTCTGGATGCTTTTACCAACGTGCCTTTGCTCTCTGGCGAAAGCGAGACATTGATTAATTTTCACTAAACTCACTCAAAGCAATTTTCATGAGCATTTGATTCACTTTAAAAGTTAAACAACTAAGATCAGTAATAATACAACCATACGCTGGGTGTATAATCACTATTCTTGCTCTTAAAGTAATTCCATTGCCATTTACAAGATGTGCAATGGAAAATAATCACAATCTGTACAAATGTGACTAATTTGTACCCTGCCCCACCCCGCCCCCCTCGTTCCTGGCTGCTACGGCCACGCTCCGAACCCGATGCTCGTGACACCATACACGCGGGCTGATTCACCTCTCCAAGATACCCCCAAGCCCACCTCTCGGCCAGTTTTTCTGCACGGTCAGTGAACGAATGCGGCGCACGGGTGGCCAGGGAGATGCTAGGGATGGTGCAGGACCAGCAGGAGAAGGGCACGGCCGGGAGAGACCCGGCGTACTGAAACCTCCCCTTGCCAGCCACAGCGAGCCAACGGCCGCTCCGCTCCTCTGCTTTCCCTCAACGACTGCAGCAACAAATTCACAGCTTGCCGCTGTAGATCAGCTCTCGCATCCCCACTACGTCCAAGAGCACCCACCCAGGGACCGTCTTCTGGGCTGAGTACCGTGGTGGAGCGCATCCTGCGAGAGGGGTAACGTCTCGGGGACGGGGGCTCTGCAGTGCCCGCGTCCTTCCCCGGGGAAGGCTCAGTGGCCACCGATTCCCGTTCCGCCCTTGCAGCACACCCCTTATGGTGCTTCAGCCCCAAACAGACACCCGCCTAACGCTCTGCTCGCTTGAGAGTGTTTGTAAGCACACGGAAGATAAAAACCTTTCACCTCCCTTTACTGAAATGATGACAGTGACTCACGCTGCATTTTTTCTAATTCAAAAATACACCACGCGCTGAAGAAGCGATAAATAAGTCATCTGCTATTCACACGCTATCAAAGACACGGGCTCCCTCTCCGCCACCCCTGCACTATTTACAATGCATACTGATTGTTCAACGTACACTGACACTGGAAGTACCTTCCCAGAAACACTGGGTTTTCTCATGCAGTCATCAAATGTTACTTTATGAATACACATGAAGGAAATACAGCTGTTTAAATGTGAGAAAAACACATTTTCCAAGATGAATAACATGGAAACAGAGTGAGACTACCTATTTGCCATCCTTCCCATCGGCTGTGTGCAAATGACGTGAGCGTTAAGGGTTGCCCTGTGATTTTATCCCTTCCAGAATTGTCTTGAAGCTCTCAGGGAAGCAAACTCAAGGCAAAAGATCATGCATGAAAGCAAAGAATTTGGAGGGGAAAAAATGAGAATATAACTATTATATACAATTTATTATGTAGTATTTTTTATATGATGCATTTGGGAACGTATAGAACTGGGTTAAATATTTGTAGTTTATATGACTAGAGGGATTTTCATGATTATTTAGTCATTACCTTTTATTGCTTTGCTTTAGTGAAAATACGAAAGATTAACACCCATAAAGAAACAGCTGGTAATGCAGATCACTGGTGTGGTTCCTCTACGAGACCAGATTTACTGTATACTCCAGTGCCAACGGGGCACTGGAAACCAGTCTGTCTGTGGAGCAGTGAGTGACGGGTGTGCAAGGGCTGCAAGGCAGAACGATGCGCCTTGGGGGCTGCACTCCCACAGGCGGCGAGGCAAGGCAGGCGAGTTGTAGAGGAGGTTCAGAGCCAAGTGAGGACAACAGAAAGACGGAACAGCCTGGAAATCAAGCGAAATGGAGGAGCTGTTGGTCAGAATACCGAGAGGGGATCCCGAATTCCAGGCATAGACAGACTGAGAAACTGGTAACAGCGCACGCTGCGGTCTTCGGTAATCGGAGACGGGGGAAGTGAAGGACAGGGACGGGGAGAGAACAGGGGTGAATGCACCATTTCCCAGCCCTAAATTAATAAACTCTTGACTTGCCGCACACTGCATCTCTGTCTCTGCCTTTAATTCATATTTATGTTCTGATTAATATTACATGTGCAACAGTGCCAGTATATTTATTCAGGTATCTAACATATATAGGTTTATATATATTTATATAAGTATGTATGTATACAGTTTTATTTATCTATACCTACATTAAAACCTACATACATGCACATATGAAACCTTAACTTATCCCTGTGGGTTAGCAAGGTCTCCCTCCTCACAGAAAGGTAGTTACTATTTATGATAAATAATATTCTTGAATATACTGATGCAATACTAGATTGCACTGGATTCATGATTTCCAGTATCTGAAAGTATCTGATTGTGCAAAATCACTAATGCGTGCAGTAAGTAGATAACATCTGAAAGAAATGTAAGCAAGCTCCTCACTTCTTCTTTGCCTTAGTGACATGTAATTTCTCTTTTTGCACTTGTTTGTTTCGCTTCTTAGTTCCTGTCTCTTTCCCCATTGAATCCTTGCATTTTAAAATTAGTCCAGTTTAAAAACCTGCTACGTGATATCACAACCTGCTGCTGTATTTCTTTCCAGCTAGTATGACCATCTTGAATATTACCCACTACCTCATTAATTCTCAGCTGTGAGCTGAATGCTACGCCGGGAGGTGATTCGGGAAAGCTGCTGGACGCTGCAGAAGTTTTCCGTCAGCCCAAAGGCAGCACTGCTGGGGCAGGGGGCACGCACCTACTTCTTCCTATTTGCAGTGTACCGCAGCAATGATCTTAGTGCATCCCATTTCCTGAGCACCGACGGCTAACGTCAGCTAATGCAACCACAAACCATCCGCTGGGCCAAGGCAGCCGCTATCCCTCTACAGACCGACACCCTGCCTCCACCATCATCGGTGAGACACGGTACAAGGTCATAGCTCAAAAATTGAAAGCGGTATCAAGACATGAGAAACGCTCACTCCTAATTTCACAGTAATGCACATAAAGACCCATAGCGAAGAGCGGCGTAAGCAGAAGTGATGAATTTATCGTTATGCAGCAAGATCCTCTGCGAAACTGCCTGTTAAAAATGGCAACGCTGCAGTTAAGCAAACTGCCAAAACGTTAGAAGTTATAAAGCAAACTAAATCAATAAATTCATCTTTTTATAGGTGTGGTTACCTTCCAGTGAACTTTATACCTTGGAGTTGTTTTACTGTCTTAATTTAGCATCATGTTCACAGATGTTATTTTTGAAGAATGATCAAGAATAATTTCATGCCAAATGGAAGAGTTCACCTTTAAACAGCTTGTCACACGTACTAAAACAACTCCATGTATGTAAACGTGTTCTTACTTGGAATAATATCGCACATGCCAATTCTTAGGAAAACGTTTACCAGTTCCCAAATGAGCTCAGGGAAACTCAAGTATTTCTAGGACAACTTAAACGCTAGTATTTTTAACGTAGGGCGCTCGGTCCCCAGGGGCTGGCGCAGGGCAGGGCGGTGGGGGAGCGCCTGTGCCAGGTCGGCAACCTCAGCTGGAGCGAGGAAGCGGTAGATGTTGGACAACCTTAACTATCCTCGATGCCTCTGAATTCAGGGATTTCATTTTGAAAGCTGTCCCTGCGGCAAAGCGCTCCAGCTCAGCTATACAATACTGTCAAAAGCCTTCCAAAAGTTCCTGATCGTATCTCGATGAGTGCCACAGAAGTTTTCTCTGGAAAGCAAGCGGAGGGATGACCCGAAAGGATCAACAGTTTCAACAGGCAGAGACCCAACAAGGGTAGACCCTGCTGCACCACCAGTATTTGCCTGTCACCATCCCTCATCCTTCTCCCCCCTCCCAGCACCTTCCCAGTGAAAACAGACCGCAAGAGACACCCTGAAAAGATTATGAGACTGCTTATCGTGACAGACCACCTCTAGGTTATTTTGGTGTTTAAATCTCACAGCTGATGGCTGGTGTGGATTAACTGCTCTGTAATGGTGCCTTTTCTGTGGCATACTGCTCCCGTTGCAATGAGGCATTTAAAAAATGCCTCTAGATCGCCAATTCAGGAAAGGCCCCTTTCCCTCTCGGAAGGCTCCGCAGTATCCCACACCAACACCAGTTTTGCCGTATGAAGAACCACAGCTCAAGGCTCAAGAAGAAGCCGTCCCTGGGACCTCGCAGCGCGCTGTCCCCGCGCAGCCACGTGCCTTCCTGCCTCGGGAAGCATTTCTTCAGCAGTCACTGATATCTCCTGAGCCGCTGGATGCCCTCAAGAAACACTCAGAAACAGCCTGAGATGTTCCCATCAGCACCGATCACCAACGCTGGCATCCTGGGCATCTACCCGTGCGTTCACTCACAGCGTTTCTCCAACGTCACCCCACAGCTCTGTGGCACAAGGGCTGAAATTCAGGCATACCTCTTGTTATCATGAAATGCAGAAAGCCTGAAATCTGCCATTTCTCGTTACCCCCCATGCCAGTGCCCCCTGAGAGCAAGTCAGCACGCAGTCTCGATGCTCCGGTATTACTCACCTTTGCGGAGATGAAGGCATCACTGCTTAGCGAAGCTGGCAGCCAGTCATGTTTCTTCATCTCCCTCTAGACCTGAAACATGCCACCATCGCGTTCAGATACCTCACAAGATGCCAAATCGTATCAATGCATATTGATGTTATGCCAAGGCACATTAAGATGCTTTCTTCTATGCTAATAGCACATAACGAATCTTATTTGTGCTCTGCTGCATGCTTTCGAGAGCGCACTTGTGTATCGCGTTATTCCAGTGGGACAGTGTTGGTATCCACAGAAATACTCAAAGTATTTCCATCTTCCTCTAATCTTGAACAGGATTTAAAAACATAAGGAAAGGTGCACTTAATTTAAAAAAATATCCCAGCAAAACAACAGCTTATTTAACATTCAGCAGTAATGGAAGGCTATTTCTGGTTTCCCTCCACAAAGAACGGCAACCAAAACCCCCACCTCTCTTTGCTGAAGTGGTTTTGAAACACCAAGTACCTCACGGGAAGCCAAATGCAGCACTGGCGTAACTCCAGCCATCAGAGCTGCTAAAACATCCTACAGACCTCTCCAAAGCCGGGCCGTGGGCCAGCACTGTTACGGAAAACTACAGTTAGGGAATACTTCCATATCACAAACTTCCCCTTCAAAACTGTTAATTGTGCCATATGCAGATCACCACTGCTCGTTTTTGGGTTTTCGTTTTGCTTTCTAAAGATCACACGTTGGAGGTGCAGATCACCACTGCTCGTTTTTGCGTTTTGGTTTTGCTTTCTAAAGATCACACGTTGGAGTGTAAGTTAACTACCCCCAGTAAGCAATAATTTATTTCTAGAGTAAGTGATAACCCTTGTACTATGGGAATCCTATTGCCTGAAATGGTCTCCTCCTATTTAGCTTAAATAAAACCTGTAAGTTACTTAGGGAAATTGAAAGCGCGAAAATGAAATATATGGTACGGTATTATGAACAGAAGAAATGACTGTTTGAGTGTTCGAGTTCCCTGCCAGAACAGCATTAATTTAAGCTTGATGTGTTGTGCCTCCCCTTTGCCACAACCCCCGGCAACTCCCGGCTCTGCAGGAGCTGCGGACGAGGCTGTGTCCGACAGCTCTATGAAGAACCCTCACTCTCAACCCAGAGAAATAACGCATTACCCCGAGAGATTCTGCTCCAGCATTTCAATGCACACAGCTTTAAACACTACTTTAATAAACTTGCATAAATCGCACCAGTTCATATTTTAAACTGAAATTTATGCAAATGAAAGGTAAATAGAAAATAATTGAACAGGAATTTATTTCACTTAGAGGAAAGTAGAACTGTGCCAGAACTGCATCTACATTGTCTTACTGAATTTTACTGTACCAAAATACTCCAAAGCTAACCAATTCTTCTATCCAGCAGATGATGGATGTGAAAATACCTTAGGAAAATTGTTCTTTGGCGTTTCATTACAGACTATAAACAGGTTTGCAGCTTGTGGGAGCAAAGACCCTTCACTCACACCTTCAGCTATCACGAAGCTTTGGGCATACCCTTGAATATCAAGTCTTCCTTGGGGATGTTCAACCCCAAGCTCCATTTTAATATTTTAGAAGTTACTTCAGCAGTCATTTACTAAATCTCAAAGTTCCTTTCATGTTTGATGAAGAACGCAATAATACAGCACTGTATTATTAAAAGCAAACAACATAGCATAGAGAGGGCTACTTCTTTTTCAGAGGACAATACTAGAGGCCCCTTTGTACTTTCTCCACTTTTTCCAGTAAAAATCAAAGATCTGTAATGGAAATTACAGATCAGATCTGATAAGGCTTTCTTGGATGGCTTTTTATCATTAATCATTAACGTTGTTCCATTTTTTATTATATCACTGCTGGATCTTCCTTGAAATTCGCCGAGATAACCTAAACTTCCCCTACTTGCTAAAATATTTTTCAAAATATGTTAACAAGTATTAACTTTGAATCCCCAAATGTCTTACTCATATCTGCAATAAAGGATATAAGAAACAAAGTAGTCATTTTCACATGCTTCTGTTTTCAGGCAGCTCTGGAGCGCCCAGCTAAGGGGTGGAATTCTGCACCTCACTGCTCCTGTGCTGCCATCCCCCACATCCCCCCCTCTGAACGAACGGCCGGTCAGCGCACCCTGTACCTTCGCCAGGATTAGTACTGTACTATAAAGCAAGTCAAGAGCAGTAAGTCAGCAGACTTCTGGAATTCTCCAAATACAGATTTCAGAATTCAAACGGCTTTTTCCAGCCTGCACACACTACCACATAAATTACTGGGAAATGACTTTTTTAAATTGCGTTGTTACTTGCAACAATAATGCATAAAATTCTAATGGAGTTTATGGGATAAGGTAGAGAGTAGCCGATTTCTCTGAATGAATGCACATAACCAAGGTGAAGGACAGCTTCCATCAGGGAAGACATAAAACAGGAGCATGAATTTCCTGTACAGGCTTATTTCCTGACATTCTCACAACTATTTCAGATTACCCCTTTGCAACAAATTTTCTCTACGCGCCACAAGCAGTTTCAAAAAACAAGACCACACTGCCAGCAGAGTGGGACAGATACCCCAAAACAGAAGTTGCCCAGTGTAACATCCACCATGACCAGATAGAGCAGAAGAGAAGCCCACCTGGGTGGTGGCCAGAGCTTCTTCTGCAGGGCCAGGACTGCCTCGGACAGATGCTTTCAACTGGTCTTCATTTCTGCTTGAAGTTAATAGGAGGCACCCTGCGATGCCAAAGCCCTCTACATACCTGCTGATAAAAACTGAACCGAGGTTCTTTAATGCTTTGACTGCCCATGCTTACTGCTCACTGCCGGCAGAAATGAGCTTGTATTGATGACCTGGCTGCAGAAGCATCATCTGACAGGCTGCATGGCCGAGATGGCATTTGCTTGTCTCACTGTCCATTCTCTTTAAAAAAACAAAACAACAACAAAAAAAAAGGGTAACAACATGGTTTAATCATTAAGGACTCTTGTTTTATTAAAGAAACTGATCAGTTTGTTTCTTGCTGCGGAATACAATTTTGCAGGCTCTTCTCACTTCTCAATTGAATCTATAGACTCATTCCCACATTCCCCTTACAGGCACGTATGAAAGCTGAACTTTGTTCCTCACAACAACTGGTTGAGCCAACAGCAGCAATCGCAGTAACCACCCGCTTCTGAGCCTTGACTTGCCAGGCAAAGGGGACGGCTCTACACGAAGGAAGCAATTTCATGCTCGAACAGCCTTGCGCTATTAAATCAGAAAATTGAGTTACAGCCACTTCACGGGGTGGACCCTGCTGCCAGCGAGGGTCGGGATCAGCCTGCGGGTACACGGGGGAACTGCCCTGGGACGAGCTGCTGAAAGAAACGCAGAACTGATAAAAAACTGATTTACGAGAAATTTGCATCTTTTAGAAAATACTACATATTTTCCCAAAGCACATACCACATGAAGGCTAAATACCTCCCAGTTTAACTTATCACTGTTACATTATTTAGGGTATTTACAGGAAAACTAGGAAGGTGCTTATCCTTGCAATGTGGATAGCCTTGACGTACTTCAAAAATGTGAAATAGCCATGTATTTTTAAAAGATAAGCCATGCCAATCAAAATCTTCAATTAAGGACCCTCACCATCTCCATTTTCAAAGGTGTGGGGGAAAAGCTGCCTGCCAGCTGCCCTGCAGACTCTCTGGGAGAAGATACGATGGGAAGGAGACAAGGTCCCATCAGGGCTGACTTCCAAGACAGCCTGCAAATTCATTACTAGGAAAAAAAAAAATGAGAACAATACCTGCCAAGCAACACTGGGATTCTCCTTTCTTTTATACGAACTGTTTAAGCATTTACTAGTATTCAAAGCCACTTGAAGCCATAAATAATGGAAATAAAAATCTCTTCTTTAGATCAATTTTTCTACAAATAAAATAACCCTTTATACTTAGTAGAGTGATATTTTGGGGGCCCTCTCTAGTAAGGCCACTATCCCAAGCTGACAGCAGTGCTGCCAGGAACTGGTTTTCTATTATTTTAACACTAAGGAAGGAGCCGACTTCTATTTTACAATCGTATCTCCTCACATTAACTGCCCTACTCCAAAGCAGACTGCAGTCCACGTGAAACAACGTGTCAACAAGAAGTAGGTTTATCTTTCTGGAAATCAAAGTCTTTGGAAGTTCTCTGAATAAAGGACGTCTTCAAAGATTCATGTGTACGAATGTCTACATTCGTGTCTACAAATAAATGCCAGTGCTAAGTATAAAGAACTAAATAGGTCAACAGCCAAAACCACTTACACAACCTCCAGATGCAATCCCTTCTCTCTAGCAGCTTTTCTGCTCCTTTGGTACACCTCCAGACGTAGAGAAGTTTAATCCATTTTCAGATTCACAAGAGTAAGCCGATTCCATCTAAATGAGTTGTATAAATATACCTCTAGTGAGTATTCACATTTTCTTCTCTTCTTACGCATGGGTGCTTTGCTGATGGTTGTTTGAATCAAAAATCCTCCCTTTGTACCCGCGGCGGCTCTGTCACATGCAGCAGGCTTCACTTGGCACACACACACGTATAGATAACATTCCTACCTATGCTTTGCTCATTCCTAGTTAAGAGCACAAATAACTAACTGCCAATCCGATAAATTAATGTGAAGAACCAGCATTTTTTGCTGAACAGTAACAGTGTAAAGCAAAGCAGACTGCTGCTCTGCCTTGCCCGTGGCTCCTGGGAGCGACCCAAAGCCCACCTGGGCAGACAGGCTCCAACAGCTCTCGAGCGCCAGCAGAGACCAGAGGTTTCCCTGCATCGATTACCCTCTATCAAAGCTAGGACAGCAGCAAATTGTTAATTTTAGGAGCAACCTTGCATGTAAGAATCTCGTGGCAGTTGCTATTGCTTTGGCAAAGGGGGAAATCGAGAGTTCGACAATTAGAAAGAAGTTAGTAAAACGGCAAGCTAGTAACGAAAGGGCTATGAGCATTTCTTGAGTTACAGCTGCACCTCATTAGGCTTCCAATGCGCACGGCCACAGCACAAGTAATGAATAAAGAACCTGGTGAGGTTCATTATAGCTGCCTTTAGAAACACCAGCTACTAAATGGTTAGAAAAGGTAAGTGGATTTTCCCAAAATACACCAAGATGCTCCACAGCGAGGACACGTTTTGCAAATGCCAACTTAGGGTTATCTGGAAGTAAGACCAAAAGACCTCCTCTCCCTTCCTGAGCCTAGCCAAGCTAACTGGAGTTGAGGCACACTCCCAAGACAGGTCCTGCCTCTGCTCCAGCGAGCAGCGTGAACTGGGACCGGCATCACACGGTCACAACAGCGCTGACCGCGAGAAGGGAATCAAACCCCAGCTTTTACGGGAGAAACAGCAGCAAAGGGGAAATAGCCACAAATTTTAATTGTTCCTTTTGTTTTATGAAAGTACAGATGGAAGACTCACGAAACCAGTTTAGAAGCCATCTGTTGACTCATGAACACATTTTTCTCATTGCTGGAGAACTACTTTTCTTTTTTTAATCTTAACAGTCTTTAGCTAATTTATACATTGGGAATTGGCTTTGATCTTACACAGATTACCTGTATGTACTTTCTTTCCCCACTGGCAGTCACCCTGGGTGATTCCCCCCCCCAAACAAGGTAGAATAATTTCTAAACTGTCATTTCAAAGTAATTTCTAGCCAAAACTAATTACTGATTTCTCCCTGAGCCTTCTTGTTCATGGGTGGTTTATAGTTTCTCTATGCGTAGCTGTATATACACAGTAAAATCTTAAAAAATAAATTAGCTTTTAATTATATGAAGCTGTAAGCAGATAAACCTGGCAACGAAGGAATCTTACGTACTTTATCCACCACGACTTAGAGCTGGAAAAAGAACTAATACAACACTTTCTGGTGCAAGACAAACAGATTAGATGTGAACATCACAAAATAAAACAATTTATTCTCCCTTATGAGGGCTAAATTGCATGAAGAACAAATAGTGGTCTCGCCAAAAAAAAAAAAAAAAAAAATCTAATCAAAGCTTCCTGCCCTGTAACACGGAGCTCGCGGCACTGAAGGATTTTCACAGATGTTTCACAAAGGAAATATTCACAGGCAGCGACTGCCGCTTCTACACTACTTCTTCCAGAGCCTTTCTCCCCCATCCTGGGACCACCTGTCAAGGTTTTTGCTTTGAAGAAGCCAACACAAAACTGTGGCACTGAGTTCAAGCCACAATTACTATTTAGAAAATCGTAACGCGAGTTTGTTTCTGATCAGAAATGTGTGCTCATAAGCACATACAGACACACACAAAGGTCAACCTAAATTTCAGTAAGAAAATCCAATTATAATGGTTTAGCAATTTGTAGAATAGCACTTGCAACCTTACTCATCCAGAAAAGACTGAAGATGGATTTCTTCCCTTGCCAGAGAAAATACTTAGAAATAAAATTAAACATTTCTATGTTGAACTAAATTGGGTTTAAGGTTTAATCAATAGCTACTTCAAATTAGACCTGACACTGATTAAAATCTTCAAGTTGGCCATTACCAACAGAACTCAGGCAATCGAGGGACATTCTTTGGTAGACAACACTAGACGTCACGGGAAGCAAGTTAAACTTAGTGTGACAGTCTCATTCATTAGCTGGAATTACAATATCAAGCCAGGAGCAGCGATGCAATGGGATTCAGCCGTACTGTTTCGTGACAGCACACGGGAGGTGGATTTTGTGGTCTCCTGGTGAGAGAACTCATTCCTACAGAAGTCAGAGCAAACTCCCGTTGACCTCATGGAAGTCAGGACATCACATCAGGTCTACGCACAAACATCCCTGTTTGGGAGAAGGACGAGACAAGAGATAGAAGCCTTATTTCACAAAACTGTAAAGGGAATTTCTCATTAGCCAGCAACCAACCCAGCCTTCCCTGTCTTCCTGCAACTCATAAAATGAAGCTTTTTTTAAGAAATCTAACATTTTTCCTTAGGGAAAAAGTCTCCCTCATCTTACAAGCACAAGTACTGTGGTTGCAATGTAAATCCAGAATTAGCTCACAGTCATCAAACATTTAATCAGAAACAGCGAGTCATAAAAGGTTTCAGGAGCTCTTTCATCTGCTAATGTGAAAAAAATTAAGATTCCCTCAGATTTTTTTTTTCCCTCTTAAATATGTGTTTCTTATTTAGACTCTTATGACACCTACACACCCTCCCCCCTCCATTTCCCACAGCACTGCTTTGATCATCTGGAGGCACCACAGCAGCAACGATCCCAAACAGCGAGAGCCCCGGTACTATCTGCCGCTGCGGGGTACGAGTGCCAAGCTGCGGAGGAGAGCGGAAAGGGCTGACGAGCATCTTTGATCCTTACTCCACGCCTGTACGCTGCAGATCGACTCCCAGAAGGAGTCTCCCAAAGGGCTGTGTAGACAGCGGCAGCCTTGGCAAAGCACGAGAAACCTGGACACCCACGGCAAGAGGACGGGATAAAATTGCCCATAAAAAGTACAGCGAGGACCGAAGAGGGAAAAGGAATGAAGAAGGCCATACAGGAACAGAATGGGAATGGGTTAATTTTATATATATAAAATACACGTGAAATACATATATAAAATACATATACACCCCCCACAACAATGAAAAAGCTAGCATGTCAGTGTACTGCTTCCCTTTCACTGCCCTCTTCCCAATGACTTTGCCAATAAATGTGCTGTAGCATAACTGAAGAATAATTTCTAGAATGAGAAATTACAACCAGACTCTTCTTTTTCTTGGGCTGTTTGTTTCTTATCAGAATTCTTACTTCTATTTATAGAGATTCATTTGCTACATGGACATAATATTAGAATGCACAAATCTAAATAATTCTCGTAGAGAGATAAAGGCAGTGGCAAATCTCACCAGGAGATGACACTTTGCATTGAGGGTTAAACCACAGTTGGAAATCATAAAACCTTCTAAACACAGGACAAATGGGTAAGCTGAGGTTTTATTTTCATTGAAGACTGGGTGGGAAGTCGGACACATCGTCTTCTGCTTTAAGCCTATACCTGACACCACCGGGAGCGGGAAGAGGACATCACAGAGAAAAAGGCATTCAGCGGCTTTTCCTACATCTCAGTCTTAAACCAGCCCAAGACTGAAAGTCGCTGCATCTGTCAGGGACATCTCGTACAAGACAGAGAAGCGGAGCAGTGCTCAGGACTGCTGCCAGTAGCTGTGACTCCCCTCCGCCCCCGCAGACCCCCGCACGACCCCGACGGCACATGAACCCTTCTAACGGCTTGCGCAGGCAGCCAGAACGGAGACTGCGACTTAATGGCGTGGCATACGTTCAGAGAAACGCGAAAACGCCACTTACACGCAGCGAAGTGTTGACATGTGATAGATACAATAAAAAGGTCAAGTCTTGCCAAGAGTTAATTAGTCCCGTATAAATGCCCTTCACTCTTTTAATCCCCCGGCATCATTACAGAGATGGAGAACAGCTTGGCCGTGTCCCAGCGCACAATCTGCAAATAACTCCGTGGCGATGCAGAGCTCCACGGGGCTGATCCCGTCCCCGAGCGCTGCCCCAGCCGCTTCCCCGCTGCAGACACAGCCTGCCCTCGTCCTGCTCCCCTTCTGCTATTGCCCTGCAATTAGTCAATCTTACCCCGACGATCTTCCAGCAAAGTTTTGTCTCTCTGGCCTCGAGTTTTCTGCTGCGTGTAGGGCGGCTGCTTCACAGCCAACAGACTGATTTAGTACATCCACACCTTGATAACGCTGGTCTTTTCATCAGCTCATGATTGCTCGTAACACAGCAGTATCCACAGCTACACAGGTTATTATGAATTTCCCACTAGACAGCATGTCCAGGAAGAACATTTTTTATTTTCTTTTCTTCTATTCACCTAATTTTGCCACAGAAAACTTCCTGGCCTCTGAAAGAAAAGCTTGCATTTATAATGTGAAAGGCCCAGTGAGTTGGACACCCAGCGCAAACTGCATGCCTCTGTCCCCCATGTCAATAACAATATGCCTTTCTGTCATACGCTAAATATATTAACCATAAAATCACATTCTTCTTTAACAGCAAAGCATTATAAATTGGCTTTCAGGACAATTTAACACTCCCTGAAGAGAGAACACGTACAGAAAGCATCTGTCTGAAGAGGAAAATGAGAAAATAAATTTCTTTTTTTTTCTAAATCCCATAATACTTTCCATCCTTTCAACAAAGAACACAAAACTTCTTTCCATCAGGAAAATGCATTTAGACAGATTTCTCTCAGTATTAAACAGCTCATCTCCCTTAGACTGAGCAGAACTATTCATCAAGTTAAACATTTTACCTGTTTTTCCAATACGCGCTTTCTTTTCAACGCTTGCTCCCAGGGAAAAGACAAAGCTTTCCAGGACAGACCGAGAGGCTTGGCAAGTGCCCCCCTTCTTTTGGTGTGCCCAGCACTCGGGTCTTGTTTCTTTGTGGGCTGCAAAGGCTACATGAGAGGGGAGCACGCAGCACTGAATCGACTGCTACTTGGGTAGTTTAAATCTAAGCTGGGTCACCTGCCAGGAGCATCCCGCTGGAAGAAAGCAATCAGGTAGCAGCAAGGGAGAACCCAGCCCAGCAGTGCACCGCATCCTCCTCGCTTCCCAGACAGTCTGCAAGATGCCCCGTGCCTGCCGGAATCATTTCAACGCCGAAGCCAGCTCCACCAGCTCGTCGTGGCTACCCTCGAAAAGCGCAAGCAATAAGCAACAAAGCTTTTCCAATGCTCCCGTTTCGTGAAATACGTCTTTTGATCTGAGGCGGTGTTTTACGGAAACTTGGCATCACCAAATTACAAATGATCATGCCGTGGAGAAGCATCACCTAACGCTGTTTGTGAACAAGCTCTATTGTTAAAGTAGCGCTTCTACTTCTATTATTTGCAGGCATTTACAAACAAAATCCAGGGAGCAAAGTATTTATTGGATTTTAAATTTCATGGGAACCTGAAGAATTTAATTTCAAACAAAGCATAATAAGCAGAATTCCAGCTAAGTGACAATTCAGTTTAAAAAGCAGAAGTAATAGGAGATTTTAGAAGATCTGACCACTTGTCTATGTTTAGCTATGCTTATATTTATCTAAATTTTTATTTGTTATAAGAATCGGATCACTTATGAAGCTGAAGGAGAACGGGTTAAAAAAACTGAATTGGAAAAAGACAAAATTCAATCAACACTAGGTTTCTACAAAAATTAAGTGGGGAAAAAAAGAATTCCCGCCTCTAAAAATTTACTTCCAAAAGCATGTAAGTTTGGATAATCCCCCGTGCATGCAATTTCAGTTAAAGATTCTTAGGGCAATCTCCCTTTATGCAAAAGTTTCAAGTTAAATAAAATGGGCTTGATAGCCTACTCCATCAGCTAGCTTTAACACTGCTACTGGGAGACAGGAGGAAATCCTCTGAGTGCTGAAAATAACGTATACAACAGACCCAGACGTTTGGTTTTTTTTAAGTACCATAACTTGTTACAGGATCTTTAGATAGCAATTGGAATTCCTATTTAAATGGAGATAAACATGCACATTTGTACTTTCACATCAAATGCATGTGCAAACAGAAGCCCACTGTTGTGACTGGAAAAATTAATCTGTAAATTCCATTAAAAATAACTCAGTGGAGTTGGTGAAACTCTCCCCCAAGCTATTCCACAGTCTCAAAGTCACCACACAAACTTCAGGCTTCACTCAAAAATAATGATTATAAGTCACTAGTCTTAAAAACAAAACAAACCTCCAAAAAACCCCGACCACAAAACTCCCTTCAGTTTTGATATTGTTGCAAAACATTTTGAAAGATGCTCTGTAAAAGTCTGATTATTCCAGAAATGTCTATGGATAAAACTAAAAGAAAACTACATCCTGCATGTAATTTTGGTATTGGTAGCATCTTCTCTTTATCAGCATTAAAATGTCAATTTTTAAATGCCGACAGCATAATTATGAAAATTTATAAAGTAGACATTGATGTTTTTATCATTTTAAAACGTCAGAAATAAAGCTTTCGCTGAAGAATAAATATTTAAATTATTCCAGGTGATAAGACATACCTGAGGGCATTTTGTTACGTGCTGCAATGTAAACTGATAGCTCCAAGTTGACAGTTTTCAGCTGTTCACAAAACAAATTGCACAGGATAATAATGTCTGTATGCAGTACCTCTTCTCCTAAGAAAGCCTGCATTAGAAGCCAAATCTAGAAGCGGTAAACCCTGGCGTTTTCAAATGGCTTCCTTAGGCAACCGCTGCTAATAACGCCCGCTAATTACCCTCGGGACGCGCTGTACCTCGCGCCTTGAAGCGGGGCGGAGGCGGGCGCAGCCCGTGCGCTGCTGATGGCACCGAGCCGCGCGGCGCCGCCGGGACTCACCCGTCTAACCTCACATCGGGCAGACTTCGGTTCAGGGCAATCAAGTCACTGGCCATCAGGTTAAACTGGTTGATTTTGAACAGCTCTTTCATCTTCTCCTGGTCATCCTTCGGGATGAGCACAGCCTTTCCCATCTCTCCAGGACCTTCTTGGTTTCGAGAAATAACAGCTGTAACACAAGAGAGCGAAAGGCCAACTTTTAGTACGCGGGCGGCGGTTTTATTCCTCGCCAACTCTTGGCATTCAGCAAGGAATGTTAAAAAAAAGTAATAACACATCACAATTTTCTCCATGCTCCACTGTGAGGTTTTATCTCTATCTGGATCTGAATTTATATCTAGATCCTTTCTAAGATGATTAAAAACCCCAGATTTGTTCACTTGCAGCTTTGGGGTGTAATCACAATGACAGTAAATGACTGTTCTCAAGAGATTTATACCAGGATTACAAAGCATAGCGCCAGATTCTCCATGAGATTCTGCAGTCAGAAAAGGTTTGGAAAACACTTTTATAGCTATTGAAAATATTTGAAGAACATGTATGTTAAACTAATTTTAACCAACTTCTTTTATTTTTTATTTAGTTTTAACTACCAGCCATATGATAGCATAATCCCACCCCTGTAAGTAAATAAATCAATCAACCTTCAGTGACAAAAAAAAAAATCCATTCTGAAAAATATAGTATCCCAACCCTGACAGAGTATCTTTTAGGTATTATTGGAGACAAGTTTTGAGAAATATTTGTACCGTCAATTTTGAATTTTAAGGAAAATTATAGTACCATCTCATACAAGCACACAAAAATAAACAGGACACAGACTGCCTTCTTAGGAAACAGTATATGAAAAGAAAGGAAACATCCCACGTATACAAATAATTATAATCATTATTCTAAGGCAAAAGCCCACCAGAAGATGACAGAATCATCATCAGTCTCCTTCTCCAATCTCAGTGAGCAGCTAAGCAGAAGAGGCCAATTCCCCTCCCAGCTACTTCTTAGACATTGTATCAATCAACAGAACGAGAAATACCTGAATTTTTAACTAATTTTACATCCATACTTTAAATCAGCCTCTTGACTGAGGCCGATTAATTAATATTGATTAACTGGGACCGCCCAGACCGCACTGGGCAGTAATCGACGCTCACGGTGCCTTTCGAGCTGTCGACTTCTATGCCATATTCCAACATTACCATTTTATCTTAACGAAGGGATCTTGGTTTTATTTTTCTGCTATCACATTCATTTTGCATCTTTAGTATCAAAATTACTTTGAAACATTTGATGCTTAATATTCTTGAAAGACTGTCACTCAGGAAGGCTTCTCTACTAGCTGAAGAGTAATTAAATCATTTATTTTTGCAACCAAAAAATTAAAATGCTAGAAGAATAAACCCTTTTCTACAAAATGCACAGGAAGTAGACTAAGTGACTTGAAATCAGACATCAGGGCTTGCTAGAACAACCTAGCAGAAATGTACATAAAAGGCTTTTTAAAAATAAATATTACAGACTCTGGGCACAGAAATTTTGTTTCTGCAGTTTCTAGTTTACGCTTCACTTGAGCAAAGAACATTTTATAGTATTATCTGATTTTTTTTTTTAATCCTTCCCTTTGATCAGAAGTAGCACCTTTATATATGCTGCAACAGGAAGAAATTATTAGCTTTCTCTGTGATTACATGCGACGATGAAATTGCTATCAGAGAGATGCTTAAATCTTAAATGCGGTGACTCTGAAGCCCTCTGCGTCCAACATGACTTCCGAAGGATGACAGGCTCCGTGGTTAACGTGTATTGGGGTCAGCAGCATCCTCCCGGGAGCGAAACAGGCTGCGGTACCGGCACCAGCACTAAAGCCGTGCTTGAGATGCTATTAGACACCTTTCATCATGTCTAAGCAGAGCTGCTGATTCCTCTCACCTGGCTTTGGGAAAGGAATTCATGACTACACTGCCATATATGTTCCCCAATAGGCAGAATTTTATCTTAGAGCATACATCTCGCGGTCAAAACCAGTTAGAAGTACCACCGGAAAGAAATAAGGCATGAGAAGAACGCAGCCGTGCCGTGCTTTTAGCTGCACCTCTCCGCAGCTACGCTTCACCCACAGAATTGCTTGGAAACCTGCACGGCGCACGTACACACACAACTATATATGCTATTAAATTCCTCTCGGAACATTTCATAAGGTATATTTATGTAATGCGCAATACGAACATAAAATATTTGGGATTAATGGCTGGTAATTAAACTCTGGTATATCATCACTTTCTGGAGAAGCGATGATACTCCTCAGAGACTGCAATTGGAAGAGCCAGTCCCTCAAGCTGCAAATGTTGTTTATGGAAATAAGTTCTGCCTCCTTTTTGCTGGAAGAGGCAGAGGGCACGAATTTATCTAAATAGCAGCAGGGAGCAGGCAAAGAGTCAGCGCGACTGCTGAAACCCTGGAAAAACAGGTAAGCACCACAGAAAGGAGCTGGGCCGATGTCCTTCGCCCCGAGAAATACAACATAAATGGAAAGGAAGGAATTCTTCAAAAAAGGGATGAATGTCTCTGAGGAGGAAAAGGAGTCATGAGAAGGAGAAGGAAGTTTGTCCTTGCTCCATCCTTCAGTCTGATCATCTTTCGGAAGCAAAGAGGAATTCTTTGGGGTTTTTTCTGCCTCCAAAGCTGTATTTAAGGGTCTGTACTAGCTCCAAGGACCTTACAGACACTATCCAGAAAACCAGGACCACCTCTCCGTAATACAGCATCAGCACATACATCATCTCCCTGCCCGGGCAGGGAGCCATACGGTGCACATTCAGATGGACTCACTGCAGCCCGGCGCGGGCAGGGAGAGGGGCTCCGGGAGAGGGGGGCTCCGGGAGAGGGGGGCTCCGGGCATCTCGTGCCATAACCTGCTACGTGGCATAAAAGCTGGAGTCGCACCAAGAGGCAGAGCACAATGAGGCACCCAAACTAAACGCCTCTGAAATAGTAAGGCGGCATACCAAAATGTTTTTATTTTCTGCTGAAATACTTTGGGATTGGCTAAAAATATCTTAGTGACAATTTTCTCCTGTAGAAATCAGAAACAAATTATTTAGGGGAAAAAAAAACAACAAGAATTTAGCAACCCATTATTAGCAGAGTCATTATTACGACAGTAAATTTGCTGCCTCTCCTTGTATCAAAGCCAAATATCAAAATTGTATCTCCCTAAAATGTGTGGAATACCAACAGTGAAGGGTTTCATATTCTAAGCCCAAATAATAGGAACGCAGCTGTAGAGGATGTTATGCTCCAGTGTAAACTCACTGTAAATTCATTAGCCCAGCTCTTTTGCAGTGTTCCACCACAGGGACTCAGTCCAAATTCAGCCTGAAAACTTGTGTTATTCTGCTTGAAAGCATGAGTTACATATTCCTTCACCTGCAAAACCAATTTTCGTTACAAGATTCTGTGTTCTTCTATTGTTTACGAAGGTCCATCAAGATAGAATTTCAAAGAGATTTTCCTGTCCTGAAGTTTATTATAAAACTAATTAGAAATTTCCCTAACAGCCTTTCCACTCTCACAGTTTTATTCAAAGCGAAGTATTATCAGATTACACTTCAGTCATAGCTTACACATATCTGTGATGGAGAAACAGATTTAATTCTGCTATGGTTAAAATGCAGCAACCTCAACTTATTAAATCTTTAGAGAAGATGCACACAGTTTACGAATTAACAACCACATATACACTAACATTTTCAGAGATGTAACTTGAATCCATACCCAGGACCATCTCTTCTTGCATTTTTCTCTCCCAGATTTGAATTAACACGTTTTCAGCCCAGAGACTCTAAGAAACAGTCCTCAACCCAGGTCTCAAACCAGCGGATGCAAAGCACACAACAATCCAACCATATTCAAGTTAGGAAAAATAACACTTTCCATTTTCCAAACAATATGTACAATACTAAAAGAGGAACCAAGTAAACATCACAGCACCAGAGATGGCAGGAATATTTAGCGAATTAAGATCTTTTGCAAATACTCAATTTGACCAAACTTTTCATAGCAAATTGAATTTTTGCTAGCGCTGAATAGATTTGAGAATCTAGAGATGGTGTCAAAAGCTTTCTAACACCAGGTATGTCATCAAAGTTGTCTTTCTAAATGCACAAAGCCACTATAGAAGTTTCTACTGAATGACCTATTACTTATCCAAAGCAAACAAAACAATTCTATTTTTTTCCAAATATTGGTATTGTCATTTCACCAAATTTTTGTGTTCTGCTTTACCCTCTTTCTAGGAAGTACAGCATACTTCATTAGTACAGCATACTTCAAACCAAACTGTTCAGAATATTTTATGAACTACCAAATTTGAATTCAAGTTTCCATACCAAAATCTTTATGTAAAACATATATATACACCCACTCTTCAATCAGAGAACATAAACATAACACAGAATCCCTTCATCTAGAGGATAAAAAAAAAACCCAAACTGTTTCTTAAGTATTCAGAATGTATGAATGGTAAAAGAGGCAACAATCAGTGCATGCACGCTGCTGATTATGAATTACTCCACCTGTGCTGGTGTTCATAAGCTAAAATGAGCATAGCAAGCAATTTTCTTACAGAGTACATCTTCAAAAATATCACTTAGAATTTACTGTCCAAAACACCTTTTCTACATAGCTTTTATCCTTCTTTTCAATAGCATTGTGAAGATCATTGACTTTAAATGACTCAGCAGTGAATAACAACTCCATCCCTCTGCAGTGGTAAGGGAAAGACCGGTCTTCACAAGCAGGGGCTGCCCAAATGTTGCAAAAAATTATGCAAATCCTCCAACTGGGAGAGGTCTAAGGTTTTCCAAACCCTGTTGCTTCCAGATTTTTCCCCCCGATGGAAAGAGCTGATTCCCCCCACCGCAAGCTGCACGTCCCCATCAGGAGCAGCTCTTCCAGCCCAGACCCACAGGTAAAACAGTGCTGTCACGTTTCGAAGTACTTGAACTCACCTCCAGGCTCGTATTTTAATTAACTTGCAATTGTAATGGGGACCTGAGGGGGGACTCGGGGATAGCCACGATCCTTGAAGCCAGTGTGGAAGAAGCTGAGAGATGTATTTAAACCTATTACCTGGCTGTCTATCAATAAGCTTATTAGCATGTCTGATCCATAAACACTTTGGGAGTGCTTCTGCTGCTGGTAAGTCAAAAGTTTTAGTGAATACTAAAAACAAACAGGAAACAAAAAACTTTGACTCATCTGTTATTTGCTTTTCCTTTGTGTTGAAAAACCCACCTCACTCCTTATCAGGCTTTCCTCTGGCTGGTACACTTGTACAATACTTCAATGTCACGCTTCATTGTCCTTTGCTATTTCTGCCTCATTCTGTGATCTGGCCTTGCTGATGGGTCTTGTGTTGGTCTTTCACTCCACTCCTCGGTAAATTTGATCGAGTTTTTATTTACTGCACAATACCTTCCCGAGCTTCAGGGACATAGGTGCTGGCAATTTTGTCTCATGCTGCACTTCATGTTGTTTCTAAGCACTGGGACAGGTTGCGTTCTTGACCATATGTACAGCAACAGCCTCCTGAACTTGTTTGCGTTTGACTTGCTTTGCGTGAAATCTTTCCCAAAAAGCGCTATTATTCAAGGCTTTCATTCACCAGCGTATCTCCGTGTATAACCATCCCTCCGGCAGCGCGGGAGGACTGGCGAACTGCAAGCCCAGTTATCCTGCCGGCAAAGGGCATCGGGCAGCCTCTCCTGCCAGTTAAGCTCACTGATATATTTTGGCACTAACAGCCTGTATAATGTAAATAAGATTCACTCAAGTTTAGAAATCTTGAAATCGGGAAATCTGCCCATTTCCAGAAGGAAGAGGGGGCCCTCTGTGTGTCCGTGTCGGGGGGATGATGGAGATGAGAGGGTATCAAGCAGGGAGCAGCACGAGGATTCGGGGAGCTGGTGAGCATCCCCACCCGCAGCATGGGCACCTGGAAACAAGCGTCCCACACAAGGTCCAAAACTAGCCCCCCGTGAGAGAGAGGGGGCATATGAAAAACCAGTGAGGATTTATAGGCTGAAGTAACTGGGAAAATGGATTTTTGTATACCAGATTAATTCACTTTTGTGAGAACTTAATTAGAATACCATATTTTGATTCATACTCAAGATTTCTAACTTACCTTGACCATATTCCCCTTCACAGAGCGAAATGAGTCTCAGTCTGCCATTAACAGCTTTTTGCCAGCTCTAAAAACATGAATGTTTCATAAGGCATCTCTGACACAGCCCTGAATATATTTTAGTGAATTTACAAATACCATCTTAATCCTCAGCAACCATCAAAGCTCATTAAGTGTCTTTCCTGTATAGTAGTTACATGAGATGATGCTAAGCCAAAACAATTATTTTTTAGATATCTGAAATACTTAAGGGAATACTCCACTGCCAGGGAAAGTTGAAGAAAGTGAAATATTTCAAAACTGCAAAGGTTATGTTTTTCACAGCTCTGTCCTTACCCAGAGGTACCTCAGCTGATGAGGAATGAGCAGAACCAATACCTGGAGGAGCCACTGAGATTTGATGCTACCTACAGGGCATTTCCTTGGTGTACCCTTGAAAAAGTACGAGATGGCTTGTGCTTTAGTAATCAGAGATCCTCTGTCACGTGTGCCTTGAAGACAGAAACTATTTCAGTCATTTTGTAATTTTTTAAAATAAGCTCCTTATAGTCATAGCTCAAATAATTCGGGTTAACTAACATCAGAAAGCCTTTCTGCTTTCAGTATGGATGAGTATTGGGCAATATGTACCGAGCTCTGAAAGACGACTGTCCGTCCTGACACATGAGGACAAGCTTGAGATCCACACAAGGGCCCAGTAAAAAGGCAGGAGAAAAATACTTTCACACACATATATACACATACATATATTTATACACATATCTAGATATACACGTCTTAAATGGTAAACAAAATAAAGAGAAGGATGGCTGCATATAGCTGCTATCACGTTAATCCCATTACTGCTGCCAGGTGCATGACAAATACACACCTCATTTCTTCTTTCCACAAAGATTGTATTAGCTCAATCTTTTAATATTAAGAATTCACACTGTGAAAAACCTTAACCAAACAGAGACCTAGATTCCTCTTCTCCTCTGTAAATCACATTGATTAATGAACTTGAAATCACAGTCTACTTTGTCATTGTTTAAATGCAAGATGAAAGAAAGAAAATGAGAGAAGAACAGGGATGGAAGTGGATCTCAGGTCACCTAAGCTTTCCCCACATCACCGGACACAATTAACTGGACTTAAACCACCCACAGCATATGTGGGCAGTTGTTTGTTGTTGGGTTTTTTTTTTTAAATATTTGCTTTGAAACCTCTGAAGAGAGAGTTTTTACAGCTTTTCAAGGAAACCTAGATGAAACCCAAGCAACAAAATAAGTTAGTGAATTATACTCGTACCTTGATACACCTGAGGAAATAGAAGAATTTTCATGAGCTAAACGCATAAAAACTGGAGCACAGGTGGACAAAGTTAGAAGTATGTGTGGGGAACTGAGCAAAGAGAAGTCTCAGCTAAAACCAGCGATAAATGAGACAGAGGAGGTCAGGTGCCTACTGACCAACAGCAAAGTCTGTGCTGACGATTCAGTCCCCAAAGTAAGAAAAACCTGTTTGTCAAATAATTTACAACAGAACCATGAAAAACATAGGAATAAACAATATCAGCAGCAGAACTGATTAGATGAATTGTCTTCAGGCCTCTTCCAGTTTTTACTATTATAATTCAGTAAACCAAAACCCAAAACCTTTCTTTGTTTTGCGTCCATCTGGGAAAGGCTTCCATTAAATCACAAGACGACAAATCTTTTCCTAGATCAGGGCCAAAGGTCTGCCTGGTTTAGGACGTACACTGTCTCAGAACAACAGATAGATCATGGCAGAAAAGGTAAGACACAGGTTTTAAAATAATTCTTCCAGAGATTTCCCTTTGTGGAGGTGGGGGCTAATAGATCGCCATCGCATAGTCCCTTTCTAAATCTATTTTATCTTTTTTGATAATGAACTGCATGACTTAACTGAGCACTGTTGGCAAAAAAAAAAGTGTCCCTTTTTATTTGCTTTGGATTTGCTAGCTCACATTTTCATCGGTTTTTACCTTGGGAGACACAGTGAACCCCTAATCAACCTTCTCTGCCTATTTATGCCTTTACAAATCCTCAGGTTATCCTTCTTTGCTTACTGCTTTTCCAAGCAATAAAATTACTTAATTTAGTCTCTCCCCACAGAGAGGCCAAACAGTACCTGCAATCATCCTTGCCTGCCTTTTCTGAACCACTGGTTTCACTCAATGAAATCGAGCTTGGTTTGGATCAAGCACAAAAAAACCAAAAAGCTTTTGTTCTTCAAGGGCACACATTCATTTGCTTCTAGCAAAGCAAATGAGGCTGCTTGAAATTGCAGCAGAACTCTTCTTCTGAGATTGTCTTTCAAGATCTTGAAACCACAGTAATCTGCAATTCTCTGCAGACTTCTACACCTTGTCACACTTGTGTGATTTCAGAAGGAGTGTGCACACTTAACACTTTTCGAAGGAGGCATCTGTATGCGCCTCACGGTGCTTCAGTTAACTCTACTTAATAGTTGCAGCTAAGGAGCAGCAGTGATTCAGCAGTTTTGCTTGTTAACTTACTGAAACGGATTTCAAATATTTTTGAACTGTGCTTTTTTTTTTAAAAAAAAAAAAAAGGTCGATCAAAAATAGCTTTACCTCCAAGCACAAGAATTAACAGCTCATCTCTTCAATGACCATCTTGGTGCACACGGGGATAATGGAACTGACATGAAGCATGCCCACAAAGAATAAAAATGCTATTTTTCCAGCATTCTGCCTGCAGACATTTTTCATCATCTGTCAGCGGAGATAGGCCTCCTTTGGAAATGAAAACAACCCCCTCACAAGGGCTTATTAGAAGTGCTGAGGTCTTTGGTGGAGTGGAGAATAGAAAGCACAAAACTCAAGATAAAGAGAGGGAAAAAAAGCAAAGTCCAATAGATTTCAAAGCATTCAATTTATTTAACAATTCAGTAAAGGCACTGCCCAGGGACTGTTGCACAAATAAGCATGGCAACACTCAGAAGATATAAGGACTCATCATCCATGCCTTTTTTTGGTTGTCTTTTTCACCCCAAATGTTCATCTTCCTTGCTTATACTTTGTCGGCAACACCTGCACTTCGGTTCTGAGTAACAAGCACCACTGCCAATGTAAGGATGCTGGTTTGCAGAGAGCGAGCAGGGGCAGCGGGGTCCATCCCCCCAGGTGCTCCCCCCTGGGCACCCCTCTGCGTCCCACCTGCCCGGGCTGAGCTCGGATGGGAACATCCCAAAAACCTGTTAGTCTCTTGGTGCCCCTGGACGCGGAGCACAGCCCAGGCTCGTCCCACCCAGACACGGCGAGGAGCAGGACCGCTGTCCGCAGCAGTGTCCCAGCAGTACTGTCCCCCTCGGGGGGGGGACACACGTAAGCAGCAGCCATGCTGATGAGCAGAACCCACAGCTCTTTGGTTTAACCACAAAGCAAACGCTTCAAAAGGTGAGGGCGTTCTGTGGCTGCCGTGTACAAACGCGATCAATAGGCACTGCAAAAAATGAAAAATACCCGTGGCACCAAAAAGCATTTTCCTGTTTCAGAAGCTGTCTAGTCAGTAAGTTATTCCAACCTTATTCATGCATTATTAATCGGTTGAAATTTCTAAAAGAGGATGTCAGAAAAACCACTTTATATTTTTCCACTACAGATAAAAACCTCGTTTTCCCCCAACAGCAACGATCAGACTGGAGAGCTTCAAAACAACCAGTTCAGTGCACGGGCTGCGAGCTGCCCTCTGAAATCTGAAGTCTTCCTCCATCGGGACATGGTACAGCCCCGCCACGGGGTGACGTGGTTCTCCTCGGCACGGAGGAACCACCCCGCGTACGCACAGCCCAGGGGAGCTGATGGCACCTTCTTGAACAACAGAGCCGACAACTCTTTTTATTAAGGGTCTGACGTCAGCCCGAATCTCGCTCTTTCTGCAGCTACCGGGATCATAACTGATTTGAAAGGAAGAATTCCCAACTTTGTAAGAAACTGAGGAAATAATTACATTATGGCTGTTTGGAAAGATAAAAACAACCAGATGGGGATAAAATTGATCTTAGTATAGAGATAGGGAAGAAAGTAGCTAAGGGGTGTAAGCCACATGCAATTACTACCTGCCTGATACACAAAGTCTTCTCGGACATCCCCACACACAGAATATGTAGAAGATAATACGTGAATGGCTCACTGGTAAATATATCTTCGTAAATGGTAATTTGTCTCTACTTACGATGAAAATTTGAAAAAATGTATTTCATAAATAAACTTTTGACTGAAAGAGGAAGATACGAACAGGCAGTACCACCGCCGGGACCCCAGCAGCAGGCAGAGCTGGCTGCTGCCTCTCCGGCTGCCTCCACCAGTCCAGGCGCCCGGTCCCTCCAGACGCAGGTGATGCATTATGCAGTTCCTAATTATCACTGATTTATATTTTACTACAATACTAATATGAGGCATAAAATCAATCATTCTTGTCTCATTCTCAGAGGAATCTTGTAAAATCCTGTGCTCGGGTCTCTCCGATACTGCGTGCTATCTTTAGCTAGGCAAGCTGGCTAAATAGAGAGCTATACACGTAGGAAGCTGCTCCTAACTTTAATGTACCCTTTATCTATACATGGTATACAATCTTATTTTCTAAATAACAATGATTTGGTGTTACTAAAAATTCTTTTGGTACAGTTTCACACGGAGAACTGCAGGTTTTCAACTGCAATCAGTAACTCATTGTGAACATAACAGAGCATTATATTTGTTGTTTTGTTTTGTTTTTTTTTAACAAAAAGTTATCATACAGTATTGAGTAACTTCTTTACTTTTTTTCCTACTGCTAAACAACATCCAGGGGAAAAAGATCACATAAGCAGTTGTTGTTCTAGGCCATACAACACTGCTCTTTGGTTATAAAGCAGAACACGGTGCACCCTTGCTGGCAGGAGCTGCACTGGAGATGGCCCATACGGCCATTGCACACGTGGAAAACCTCCAGTCTCCTGTAGGAAATCCAGCTCTGGGATTTCATTCTAGTTTGCCATTAGATGACTTGAACAATGTTTCAATTCAATTTCAATTTTATTGCTTACTTTATCTTCTTTCACCTTTCCTTTAAATAAGGCAGCTGAAGGTAACAACCGTCTCTTTCAAACGGTTTTACTTTAGTCAATTCAAAGCATTATTTTTCTTGCTTATTTTATCTTCTTTCACCTTTCCTTTAAATAAGGCAGCTGAAGGTAACAACCGTCTCTTTCCAACGGTTTTACTTTAGCAACCAATTAATAGCTGTCTAGCCTGTTCCACACAGCCCTGCCTCCCGGGGCTGCCAGCAACGGTGGAACACAGCAGCATTTACCCAAAACTCAGGGAAAGCCATCGCAACCTCCACTCCGACATCAGAAAGCAAAGCACACTGAAAGTAAGGAACGCTCCTGCTCCATCACCCAAAACGCACGTCCAATTTCACAGTCACCAGCCGTGGTCCTGACCTGGTGCGACACATCATCACCTCCACCGCCGCTATGTTATATTTCTGTGTGCATCGCTACCTGAACCGCAGTAATCTTTTACCAGCCAGCTACACAAAAGGCTGGGGGTTTGGGGAGTTTTGTTTGTCTGGTTTGTTTTTTTAAACCTGAATGCTGAAAAATAATTCTCTCTCGGTTGCATCTCCACAGCAGATATACGAATCTCAATATAATCCTGATATTTTATCCCAAATAATTTGTTGCCATAAACTCCATACAGAATCCAATAAACTAAAGGATCAATTCACAGCCCTTTGCCATTTACATGATGTATCTCTGCTGCTCAGAACTACACACAGACTTATCTTAATCCAGAACATAAAGAATTCTAGTTTTAATTATATGGTAGCAATAAATCCTGTAAAGTTGTCATAAACATCATTAAATAGATCATTTACTTCACAGTATTTCAACATACGAGTTCCGTGATTCTGAAAAAAATGAATGTTGCGTTCCAATACTAAAAGCATCAGAACTCATTGTAACTTCTGTCATAAATACACTTTTTTTAGCATTTCTGCTACACTCTAGAGACATAACAGCCTACATGGACTCTGCTACTGATAGCCTCAAGGCAGAAAGCCTAAAGAGGGACAAGGAGGTCTGGAGTGAGAGAATAAAGTCAACATCAGAGTTAAAAAAAAAAAAAATTTAAAAATCATTTAGGGTGGATGTGAAGTCTACTTATAGATACTGGCTGCCATTTCTAGAAGAGATCTGAAAGGAGGCATCTTCTCAAAAAATATATCAACTCTCATGAACATTCTTCATAAATTCGTAACAAACCTACACACAGGTAAATGACCACATGATGCAATCTTTTAAAGTTAAAAGGTCTCCAGAGTTACTAAGCCTTGTATACGCTGCAGTCATAGCTACTACTAGATTTTGATAAAAATTCAAAGTCTAATTAAATATCATACTAGTTCTACGCAGTTCAGAACCATAACTGTTCTTTTTAGCACATCAGCTGTAATACAAAGTTAAGAAACCACTGAACAGGGGCTGAACAGTCAAACTGTTTTCAAGAGGATAAAAAAAATTATCCATTCCAGTCCATCCCCTTCCAAATATCTAAAAGATTACCGAGCAGTGATGGGGGTCTTCAAGGCCTCCTCCCCTGCCCACGGCGCTTAGGGAACACAGATGGCACCAACAGCACCGACCCACCTCCTTTTCTGCTGTTAAAAACAGGCAGTGGTCACGTTTCCATTAGTCCAAAACATCTAGATAATTTTTTCTACTTTGCAGTTTTATACACAGAGATATAACCAAAGCTGCATAAAGCAAGGCAGAAAAACTGACAATTTCTAATTGAAATATGTCTTACAGAAACTTAGAACAAGGCTTCAAGATCAGCAAAGAACGGCAGCAAGGTTCAGCCTACTCATTTGCCTCCTCTGTTGTAGGAAAAAAATATCCTGGACAAAAATCTGAGAAAAGGAAAGGATTCAGACGGGAAGCACCTGTTTGGATGGGCACTCTGGAGCAGCCCATCGCCCGCAAGCCGGCAGCGCCCGGACACGACAGCCGTGCACCAACAGCAGCGATGCTGTTCAGCCTGGAGAAGAGAAGGCTCCAGGGAGACCTTTTGCAGCCTTTCAGTACTTAAAGGGACTTATAAGAAAGATGGGAACAGGCTTTTTAGTAGGGCCTGTAGCGACAGGACAAGGGGGAATGGTTTTAAACTAAAAGAGGGGAGATTCAGACTAGATATTAGGAAGAAATTGTTTACGCTGAGGGTGGTGAAACCCTGGCAGAGGTTGCCCAGAGAGGTGGTGGATGCCCCATCCCTGGGAACATTCCAGATCAGGTTGGACGGGGCTCTGAGCAACCTGCTCTGGTTGAAGATGTCACGGCAGGGGGTTGGACTAGATGACCTTTAAAGGTTCCTTCCAACCCACACTATTCTATGACTCCATGATGCTGCCCTCTGCCACACACGTCCCTTGTGCTGGACGGGGCGGGACGAGCCCTGGCCTCCGAAGGAAAGGACGGGATGCACGTGAATCACCTGCTCATCTCTCACCTTTACAGCTGTGTTTTATAAATGAATCCTGGGCTTGCACATACAATGAGATACGAGTTACCTCTCTGAAAATAATTATAAATGAGCAATAAGCCAGGAAAGATGTATTAGTATATGAATATTAATTTAAATGTAATGGAAATACCCAACTGATGCTAAGTGCTAAGCAAGCAAAAGTCAATGGAAACCAAACAGACTGAGCATCGGCCTGCCACGCGTTTTGGGCCATGTTTCAGCAGTTCCTGATGCTCAGCAAGAGAATCCCTTCTTTGGGGGCCCCTTCACGCGCTCCCCCTGCCCTCCTGCTCACCGTGGGCACCACGTGACGGGCGTTCCTTTCACAGCCGTAATGGCATTACCTACATACCATGTAACTACCGCCTGTAGTTCTACCGGCCTGTACAGATCTTTGTCGAACAAGATTGTGTGTGTAAGTCTGTGCCATTTTTTCCTGCAGCAATAGTAGTTCTTTATTTTGAAAAATTCACCATTACAAATGAAGCCAAAAACGTTGTCATAAAGGCAGAGTAACAAATGTAAGATTAACAGTGACAGTCAAACCAGTCTTCCACAAAACAAAATTAAGCAGACAGTAATTGAATGGAATGAAAGTAAGAGGCATTTCTTCTTTTTTTTTTTTTTTTTTTTTTTAAAACCTTCCCTGACCCTCTTGGCTGGCATTTTAGTATTTTAAAGTGCATTATAAAGTCAAACCACTACTGACATATCGTTTTTCTATCTCAGCATTTTATCTGCTTTCATTAACAGGTTTGGTTTTTCCACATTTATTAAAAAAGGCGATGTTTAATAGCTGCCTAAATTTATTTACACATACCCTCAGTAAATCTTTAGTAAAAGATTCTTTGTGGTTGCTCTGCGCTTTCTTCCTGTAGGGCTGAACAAATCAATGTTTTTAGTCTACCATGCTATACTTAAACAAGGCAAAAGTCTGGAGAGAAAAACATTTCTTGGATTTTCTTACTTGTTTTCTGAAAAGTTTTGCAAGCAAGTCCCCCAGTCCCCTGCCCAGGGTGGGGGGCCGCCGCCGTCGGCTCCACGCGGGAAGCAGGAGGGCTGAAAACAGCACCCTTCTCCCTCCCTACCGCCAGCCAACGGCAAATTTTGCCACCCCAAATTCAGTCATAAGCAGGAAGGTGCTGAGGATTCCCAAATGCAGGGTTATCCCAGACATGGGAGGGTTCAGGAAAAGGGAAATAGGCAGGAGAGCCTGTGAAGCCCGTGGGACATCCCCCAGCACCGTGGGGACCAGAGCGGGGCTGAGGGCGGCAGGTTTCCTCCTCCACGTCCCCAAGTCACCCTTCCTTCAGAGCCCTGCCTGCGCTACCAACAGCCCTACGGCACGGCTGAGGAAGAGCGATTCGATGTGTACAAGTCCATTTGGTTATGAACACCGGGATTAATTGCTTTCAGGACAACGGCCACTTGACTCGACACACTGCGAGCCCACAGCCGGGATGCACGCAGAGCATCCCGCATTACCCTAATTGGTATTTGCTACAAGGCTTGATGGCTAATTCTGACACATTTCAGCAGCACGCATCAATCACTTGTGCGCAGAGGCTACGTACTTTGGTCTAGCCCAGAAATGTTATTTCAGTGAAAGAAAAAAAACAAGGAGGAGCTTCTTTCTGAAGAGCCACTGCCTTGTGAACAAGCCTTAAGTTACTTGCTTAAAAAATCTCTTTTCTCCTTGAAAAATTCATACTCCTTGCTAACAAGGGGCAAATCCATTTACAGACGGCAATTGGTATTTGCAGGATTTTCCACTACTGGGAGTCTCCAGGCGCTGCGGGGCGGCACAGAGGGACCCAGGGGACCCCCGCGGGAAGCTGCACGCCCGGACATGCAACCTGCCACGCCAGAGGAAACTCAGGACAGGCGAATCCTACCTTGGCAAAGAGATTCAAAACCGAACAAATGGCAGCATGTGAAGTTCCCGTTTAAAATCACCACCTTTTATAAAGAAAAGGCTGTGCACAGCCAGGTCCTTGTGAACAGCAGCAGCACCTGGGCAGTGAAGCCTGTCTGCAAGATCTCCGTCTCTGCAAGCACGTGGCATCTTAAAACGTTGCATTTTCATACTAATTATTGCTATGTTCCACTTATGGAATGGTTTTCTATAGGAAAAACAGTTTTAATAAAGTACTTCATTATTGCAAAGAGATCAGCTGAATTTAACATGATGTAAAAATTGATACACCTTTTTAACAAATATTGTGCTTTATTAAGTGTAATGAAAATCAAATGTAAAAAAGAAATTTTTCTTTACCCAAAAGAATCATTGTTCAATTTCCCTTATAAGAAAAGCTACTGAAAAGTTTTACATTATCAAGAAAAACACTTCCCTGTCTGGGCCTGTTGATCTAAATCATGGTGTCTGCTCAGTAATAAATCTTCTTTTTACGACTAGTTTAAACTTACTAACTTGTGGAGGCTGTAATAAGTCCTGTACTATCGTGTCACAAATTACTGCAACTCATGATTTACAAAAAAGAAAAGGGAAGATTGCCAGTTCCCACAGACAGTAAATCCCACTGGTCTAGCAAGTCCCTTTTGAATTTTAGACTTAAGTTGGTCATTTCTAGACTCGCCCCTCTAACTGAGAAAATATCTATAGAATAATAAAACAAATACATACCTGTGATTCTTCATGTTATGGTCAGTGGCTGTGTTCATGTACATGTTCATGTTATTTCTGTTTATTTGCAAAGTCATTCAGTAAAGCATAGTTCCTCAAGCAAACCACACTGTTAACAAAAGAATAAATGAAGCAAGAGAGAGAAAAAAACCCTGGGGGAAACAACGGTGTGCACACATTCTGAATTGGTGACGGGCGGCACGCAAGTGCATTTTGTTGCTGCCGCTGCTGAGGAGTACGCTTGCAAAAGGGGGACTTTCCCATTCCTGTAATACCTCCGCTGGAACACGTTAGCAACCGCTGCCACTTCCCCGACACCTTCACACCGAAAGTCCGTGCGCTGCACCCCGCCTGCCAGGGCGAACGCCAGCTCCCAGCCCTCGGAGGAAAACCCATTGCCCAGCACCATCGAGAACCCCTCAGCACACCTTCAGCACCTTCCTCGCAGAGATGATTTCTTAGCGATCCCCTAAAATGAAGCAATTCTTCAGAGCCCCCAGATGACAAAAACCTCACTTTTTTTTTTGAATGCTCCAGCCTCGCTGGTCAAAGCCAAGTCTTGGAGGTCGTTCCGGGCTGTTGGCCAGGAGCTGGCCCTTCCCCTGGTCAGAGGGGAGCCGGGAGCCGGGCAGGGGCACGCTGGGCAGCCGGCCACCAGGTTTGCTCGGGGCTCCTCTTCTCATTCCAAAGCCTGCTCCACCGGCTGGGGATCCACCGCCTCCACCCTCCAGAGCCCTGCTGCTTTTCCCTATGGAAGTGAGACGGAACGCCGCCAAAAGCAGTAAGCTAAGAGGAAAGTATGAATTTCCACAGGGTCTAGAGCCTCCAAGGACACGCAGTTCTCCCCTACAGCCAGGTTACGCTTTGTGCAAAATTATATACTATTCTAATTAGTTGCTTCCTAGCAAGAGATAACGTGATCATGCACCAGGACTTGTAAGTAGCAAGGAAAATACGAGAGCCGAATACTGAAAACAACCTCAAAAGAAATTATCTCGTTTCTAATTAAAGGCAAGGAGAAATGAAAATAGATTCATTTTAGCATGGCTTATTATTCAGAAACATGGAAAAGAATTTTAAAGACTGTGATATAAACAGCTACAGAATTTGTAATCGACTCCAGAAATGGCAGAGGTGACTGTCAGACCCACGGGGAGGAGCACAAGAGGGGAGCCGAGCGCCGCAGCCCCCCGCACCGGGCACCAAAGGGGTGCCGAGCAGAACGAGAGGAGAAAACGCTTCATTTACGGCGGTACCATCAGGCTACCTCCTGAAGAATTTCCGCAGGCAAAAACATCACCATCAATTCCCGTTCATGAATTAATAATGAGGTTAGGGGCCAAGCTGATACGAAATGACACCCGAGTTGGTCTTAAATGACAACAGGATGACCTGCAGTATAACAGGTGCTTTTTTAACTTGCAAGCATTAGATTCTGCAGGATTTATTATTTGCGTCGAATTTTAAACATCAGCTTTCATGCCACACACATCCATCTTAATCCTATTAGAAAAAGCTGTCTAAGGATGAAGAAAGGACCAGATGATCCTTTTCATAACAGCAACACATCCCATCATTGACTGACTTAATCCATAATTTCCCATCTACATACACCAGCCAAGTGACCGGTCTATACAGACAGTGACAAGTAAAGTTAAGCCAATACAGATTACATCCTGAAGATGCATGGGGCGCAGGGGGGAATGAAAAGAGAAAGAAATCTAACTGGAAAAAATAAGCAAGCTGAGCTTAAACTGGAAAGTCTCCTAACAGCAAAATAACTGGAAAATTCAAACTTGTACCTGAACACCATTACGAGTTGGCTTTCCAAACCCAAAGCAACCTACACGTGGAAGGGAAGCACACACGTAATCCCTGTGGTAGAGAAAGTTATAATTTACAGACTGGAAAAGAATCAGATTTAAAAAAAAAAGTCTATCAATCTCTCCATTACTCCAATTTACTGCATGCAAATCACAGTCCCCTTACATACCTCATTCGGTATAAAATCTGTATTAGTTGCATCAAATCAATGAACCACAAAATGCTGTTTAAACTTAGTTTCCTAAAATATGAATTACACATATTTACATGAGTGCTGCCTAGAATGAGTTAGCTGGACTATGCAATGAAAAACAGGAAAGTGCCATCCAATCGCTGTGGATAAAAGCAGCGGAAGAAGCAGGTTTTTTCCCCTCAGTCCTTCGCTGTGAATGATCACTGAGCAACACCCAGTATCAGGACTGAAAGGAACTAATGGGCCTGACTGCAAGACTACAGCAATTAAGACTGGATGACAATAACCAGTTCTGAAGTATTATTTTTTTAACTAGTTTTCAGTCATCCCACGAAAAATATGCTAACCGTAAAGTTAGAGAAAAAAGTGATACTGAAGTGCCACATGAAAAATATCAAAATTGCAAATCTATGGTAACACACTTACATACCTTGCATACACACACACCATGTACATATATGGGTGTATTGTGTTAAGCACATAAAAAGAAAGTTAAAACATAAACCATGCAAATTTAAGGGACAGGGACCCTAAGAATAGATCACATCATAATTGCAATTTAGGACAAATCATGCTAACAGAGGTATTTGGAGGGGACAGAATGACCTTTTGTAAAGCAAACAGTATTCCCTTTAAAGTCACTAAAAGACCAGAAATGTACTGGGTAATTCCAGAAATAATTATTTTACTGTTTCAGGAGAGTGCACACACTGCTTTTATCAAATTAAGCTGTAAGATATTAAAAGGAATCTTTTTATATATGTATATATATATGAATGTGTAACTTAGCTTTTATAAAATATATGTAGATTTACTATCACCAAATTATTTTTTTCTAATTTAATATTTTTTCAAGATGGCATTTGCTTTAGAATTTAAAACAGAATTTTTTTGCTCTTCCAGTTAATGAGAAAAATGTCCTGGATGGATGGTACCTTCCGCCCAGACTACAACGAGCCAGATGCTCTGCTTCACTGCACCGACTGCTGATCACCAGTATGGTATCAGTTTGTGGACAGAGCCAATAATTCTTTCATACACAAAACTAATCATTCTTCCAAGAAACTGCATCCTACATGCAAACACCGGATGGTTTGATTAAAGCTCTTCATGCATTTTTGATTGCTGAAATAGTTTAGGGGAAAAAAAAAAAGAGACTGTTTATATAAGACAACTTCAGTCAGGCTGATTGCATGTGTACAGGATACCAGGGACAATCAACACAGCACTGTATTTTTAAGAAGAGCTCACTATACAATAAACTGTACTCTATGGACACATTCTTTTTCTTGAAATCGAGAGCTGCTAAAAGAAAAAAATGGCATAAAACCATTTAAAAACTAATTTGTCATTAACAACGCACTTCTAATACATATACATATTAAATTTTTCTATGGTTTATATTGGCTTAGTTTTCTATGGAATATAATCTTTCCCAAAAGATGTTCCTGGAGGAGAAAATAGCACAACTACAAATACATAGCTGTAAATATACCAAGGTTTCTTGTTTAACTACAAACACTGAGAAAGAAGCTTGCTTGAGTAATGAAAGTCAGAAGAACCATAAGAAAAAAGGCTCCAATGAAATTAGGACAATATCATAGCTAATGTCTTCCAGCTTGCAACATATTTCAATGGAAAACCAGAACTGTAAAATGAAAAAAAAATATTCATATAATTAAATTAGGCAGTATTTGTCTTGTCACTGTTTCCCAGCTGAACCTATATGAAATTTTGTTGAGAACCATTTTTTTTTTTTTTTTAACCTGAGAAGAGTCACTTTCTCCCAATTCCTGCCACATATTAATTGTTCTTGTGGAATCTGCACTAAATCTGCACAACAAAGTCGGGAAATGCATTACACTAAGCAATGGCTAGGATTCTCACATTAAAAACACGGTAATTCTAAAATTAGCTTGCATTTTACCCCCTCTTCCTTTGCTGGAAGAGCAAAGTAGTATCAGGATGTCACTGAGCGTCCGGACGGTTGTAGCTGTTCATTTAAATTAATCCCCGAGCAGTTTCCCTCCCGCAGCGAGGCTGGCAGCACAGCCCCACCGCCAACAGCAAAGCGAGCAAAAAAGGAGGAAACTTGCAGTGAGAGAGCAGGCTTACCTAAGTGCTTTCACCTTTATTTATTCTCCTTTTTATTGCGATATGCCAACTTCAAACGTGTCCATCAATTCTGATCGATGCAGTAATCAACAAAAGCAAAGGCAGGTGACGTGCCAGCTGAAGCGCACTGCGGTGATCTGCCTGGCGCTCGAGCAGGCGAGGACGTACCACCACGTTGAGTTTCATCTACCATGGCCAGGCTGGAAGTGTCTCCTCCTCTAAAAACGGGGCAGGAGACACTATTTGGATGAGTTTCAGGCGGGGGGGGCGGAAATCAATTCCCAGATTCCACCAGAGTTTGCACCAAACTAATCTCTCCCCTCGAAGGAGTGATCCCACATGGAGAAACTGCTCGAGTGGGACAGTGTAGTGGGACATAGAGAGAAACCATTCTCATCCTATACCTCAACAGAGAGACACACTTAGACTTGAGAGGTCCAAACACTGGGAGCGCGGCCTTGAACTCCCCGTAGCACTTGAACTGCATGAAAATATTAGTACAGGTAACACCCTAACCACTTGTTTCGATGCAGGACGTAGAAGCACTTGCTGTGAACTTGGTAGTGCCCACTTTGTTACTTCAGCAGAACTACCCACTGTATAAAACTACCCCTTCACTCTAATTTATTTCTAAAATAAAGACGAGAAGAATTTAAAGTTTAACATTACCCACAAAAATGGCTGAATAGCAGCCATGGACAATATGTCTGCTCTGGACTCTTGCTTAAGTTTAGCAGATGATTAATTTTGGGAAGACAAATACTCCTTTCTCAAGCTCTAGACCCTTCCTCATTTTGATATTAGATCATCTTTTTTTTGATCTATCACCTTTTTTTAAAAAAATATTTTTTCTATATTTATGATAAAACATCTTCCAGTAATCTACTGAAACAAGTTCAGCATGAAATTATGCCTTACATTTGCAGACATTTTCTGTGCCCAAACGTAACCAAGATTAACATTTTGGAATAGAGTAGCATGGACCACCCTCTCCAGGGGCTGGAAGAAAGTACCGAACTGCCTCCTACATTAAAAACCTTGAGATCTACATCTTCTCTCCCTTTCTCATTTCATATCCAAGCAGGGAAAGGGCCCTCCATACCGCCTGCAGAGTTTGGGTTTTCAGAACACAATTTACTATTAGTTCCAGCATGCACCAAGATACAAGTTTGTCTACTGGCGGAAAAAAAAAAATAAAATCCAAGATTTCCTATTAGGGGATCAGACAGTGATATTTAGATCTTATTAATATTAGACAGAAAATAAAGTTGGGGTGGGATTAATCTAATTTAAATTTACCCATCAAAGGTTGAGAAAGCCTTCCTCCGATTGCGGAGAGGGAGAGGCACGTCCCGAGGGCTCCTACTTCTCTCCAGCGTAAGGGCGGCCAGGCAGCCAGTCCACCGTGTGCAACGATGCTTCTTTGATGTATTAGAGTCCTCAAAAGGATTCAGTGCTGAGCTGCAGTCTAATCTGTGTCACCTTCCAGCATACACTTGCTCGTTAGATACGACGGTAGGAAGAGGCAGGGTACTTGCTGCCCCTGTCACTGACGGTCCACCCCCCGGCACCCGGACCCACCGCCCCGGGAGGATTAGGAGATGCAGGAGCAGCTACGACATGTGTTTGATTACCGACTTAGGTCTGCCAGTCGATTTTAAAACCTTCAAAGCCGTTCCTCATCACACATATAAATCTTACTTAATGAGAATGAAGCGGCTGCCTAGAGATACCCAAAAAGAGATTCTTGTCAATTGGTTTTGCTTCCAATAAGTTCATTGTAACGAGAGAGGGGAAGAGTTTTCATTAGGTCAGCTGATAGATGGACTTTCTCAGGTCAGGCCTGTGTGCTGGGAAACCTTGCCTTTTTCCTTCCAGCTATGTCAACCGAGTAATAAAAGATATGCCACCCTTCCTTACGGGCTTCTCTCTCACTTAAAAGCCTTTGACCATTGGGGTTACAATCACACGGGGATTACACGAAGGCGCTTATCTCGCCTTTCCCGCAAGCAGGCTGCTGTGCCCACTGCTAGGAAGGGTCCTGGGACCTCAGCCCCAGAGCAGGACATGGCACGGAGTAACGCACAAGTGCAGGGCAGTCACCGGGGTGTGCACGGCGAGCACGCCGCCCGCCCGGGGACAGCCGCCAACGGTACTAGATGGCCAGCAGCGCGAAACGGGCACCACAGGTTTGCCTCTTTTGTCAGGTTTTTTCACTTGTTAGTCCCTGGGATGGGCACAAGCGCCAGCACTTGCTGTACCAAAACTTGCAATGAAGGGGCACGTACAAATTTCGAAACATACCAACAAATCAGAGGTAAAATAAAAAAAAAAAAAAAAAATAGACGTTTAATGGGAAGCATTAAGATGGCAAAGTTAAAATATTAACAATTCCACAGAATATTAACCTAGTTTAGAAAAAATTGAATATAAAGAATAACCAAAGAAGATTTGAAAGATTACAGTGGCAAAAATTAATCTAGTAAGATAGAAGAGGGACAGGAAATGTGCTGTCGACAAAAACAAATTTGTAAAATGCAAAAATAGAAACCCAGTAATCAAAGACGATCAGATCACAGTCGAAATTAACTGGAAAGCGAAGAGGGTTTCACAGACAAGGGATTAGCATGAGCGCACACGTGTGCGGGCAAGCAAAGAATAAGAAATTTCTGCGCAAACTCAGTTTAATTATGTTTTAAACATGTGCTTCTAAAACTCAGTAAAATCTATTTTCAGCACAGCATGAAGTCTGCAGGAAAACAGACAGACTGCATTTAGAGGATACATAAATATGTTTATTCTTCTGAAGAGGTTTTGTGGGGGTGTGACATCTTGTGTGTGTTTCAGCAGTTATGTATGGCTGCAACAGATGAGAAAATTGTCAATTTTGTAAAGCATTAGCTAAATTAATGGATGTGTTAGCATCATCACTATGGTAGCACGTAGTGCAGGGTCTAAAGATTAAAAGACTTCAAACAAATTTAAACCCGTCAGCTCCACAAACTACAGTAACAAGTAGATAACACACAACAATGAGGGTATTTACTTGTGTTCCCTGAAAAGAACCCGTTTAAGAACAAACATTTTCAACACAAGGGAAGAAATACTGACTAGAGCTGTGATATCCAGGGGACTTTCACATTGGCATTGTGAAATCAAGCACGAAGAGGCTTGAATTCTTCCGGCAGCACGAAGGAGCTATGTAGACTTGTTTCAAAAGGTTTCAGAATAGCAATAAGGAAGAGTAAAACACAAAGGTTGAAGAGTAAATTAAAATTAATTTAGATACTATTCGTTTAATCAGAAGGTTAATATTTTGCTCCTCACAAGAGCATAACATTTCCAAGCATTAATCAGCCTCATACTGCTCCTCTATATCTGTATAATATTATTCTTGGCATTTAAGAGCTGGCACAAGCAAGGCATGTGTGAATTTAGGCTCCATCTGCGCTGTGCGCGGCAGCAGCACCCAAGCACAGCCAAAGCGGTGCTGCACCCGGTGCTTCCAGAACCAGAGAACGGGACGTCCGACGCGCCACACAGACACGACTACACCTACCCCGTCACCCGCAAAGGCTGCGACCACCGCTGCACCATGCTGCGGATGGGTGGATGGGTCTTCCTTCCCTGGTGCCCCGCCGCCTTGCCTCGTGCCTTGATAGGAGGTCTAGGGCACAAGCAAACTAAACCAAATTCTCACGACTCCTCTTGCAGTGCTCGATCCAAGCCACAGGAACATCAAAATGCAGAACTGAATGGTGTTCCCTGGATCACAGTCCTTCACAACTGCAACCATACACACAATAGACATATACTGCCTTTCCTTCAGGGAAAAAAAAAAAATTTAATCCCATTTGTATATATCTCATGGCCTCTTGTGTTTATTCAATGTTCCCGAGCTGACTAGGCAGACAGACTTTTACTTCTTTCCCCTTTCTTTACTTTGTTTCGCCTTACTAAGTTTCATGAATCGAGAACTAGAAAAGCCAATACCTGTCAACAATCATAGCTGCTCTCATAGTTGTGGATGTCTCAGCATTATAAGAAGTTAATACTGATGACCTAGATTTCAATATCTGAAGGATGACTGTGTACTCAAGAAAGCACCTTTCCATGAAATAAAGAATCTGATGACACTTCGGGAAATAACTTCAGAATGAACCTTTCTGCGTCAGTCCTGTAGAAGCCATGAACCCATGAATAACTCAGTGCTAATGTATAGCTAGATCTAAAGACAGCATGATGAACGAGAGGAGAAGGACCCTCTGTCCTGCTTGGCATCCTTGTGAAGAGAGGAGAGCTCTGGACCCGAGCGCAGTGCTCCTCTCCTCGTGCCGGCACGCACGGCTGCCCCCACGCAAGCAGCCCCGCTCCCGCCCCGCAACATGGAGAGCAGTCGGTAACTCGCTGCACCACTCCTACCTAGACAGCGTCCTTTCCCAAGGATGTGATTTTCCCAAGGACGTAATTTGCTCTGAGAAAATGCTCGTCGAGTCCGTACGCCTAGGAGCCTAGAGCTCTGTCTGGCTGCTGGGGCGGCGTTGCACGAGTTCACGTGAAATACGGTGTGTGTCGGCGTGGGCTCAGGAACCCCAAGCAAGGGGGGCTGCACAGTTACTGGGTGCGTTTCACCCTCTCCTCCCAGCAAAGGCTTCTCCTGGGGTCCTGAGGCGCAGAACACCCTGATTCGGTACCCATGCTTTGCCCTGGCCTCTCCATCTTCCTGCGCTTTGCTAGAGGACAGGATGGACAGAGGGATACAAGGACTGACTCCAGAACAGTCAAGGCTTAAAGAGACTCATTAATTTGTGGTCCTTCCCTCCTCTCTTCTAACATGCATTTTCTAATATGCATTATGGCTCTACGCATCCACAGGCTTGTTTTTATACCGGGACACAAATATCAAGTAACACACACCTGCCAGATTTGTGTACCAGAAAGAGAATTTTTCCTAACAGATTGCCTTTTTTTCCAACCTTCTCCCCACATAACCCGGTGACTACATTAGGTCATAATAATTAATCCCGTAACAACCCAGCAAACACAAGGAGCCCCTAATTGCTCAACAGAAGGTCCACGTGCTGAAGAACTAGATGATACGCACACCACAAGAGAGCGTCTCCCAAGACCAGCGCATCCCCATCCATCTGTCCCCTCCCGCTCACTGAGCCGCCTCGGCACGTAGCGGACAGAGGTATCCGCTCCGCAGGGTGCTCCTGCTCTCCTCCACCTGCGCTACCGCAGATGGCCCCAGCAACAATTAAAGGAGGTGAGCGGCTGACAGCAGCCCTCTACAACGTGGAATTAATGACGAGATTATTGTTGGGGAATTCCCAGAAGTATTTACTTAAACCTCATTACCAGCCTCTTAGTTTGCAGGATGAAACACAAGTTTTCTGTTTACAACACAGCATTTTCAAGAGAGCCAACGCTGCGTCTGCCACGACACTTTCTGTGGCGCTGCCTCCCTCCTTCCCATGCTAGGAGCCGAAACAGGCAGCACTTCTCCCAGCCTGTCTCATCAGCAGGCATCATAGAAGGTGCAGACAGAGCAAATAAGCTAAGAGGACGCATTTGTACCCCTCCTATTTCCTCAGTTTAAAAACAAGCAAATAAAAGCCCCGCCTGCCCTACCAACCTGCACCGAACATTCACAAAAGACATCCTTAAAAGCACCCTAAAGTAACCCACCGAGAGGGCTCACTCTCCCCCGCTTCAGCCTTGCGCTTTTGCCTGGAATAGAAGCACAACTGCACAACAGCTGCATTTTATAAACAAACGAGAAGGTTTCCATTGCAGCACAGACTTCTCATGCATACTGATGAACAATCTTCAGCCCAACAGGTATGAACTAAGTTTGAATTAGCAAAGACAAAACCCAAGAGGTGATTGGGGTGAATTGACTGAAATCCTGCCCCTGAGCTCCAAAGGGAGCTATCCTGCTGCCAGAGCTTACAGCTAGTTCTGCTGCTCTATTGTTGGACTTAATTTGTTACTTATATTATTTTCTTCACACATTTATTTCACTCCAACATAAGGAAGATCAAGCACTCTATGGACTAAGTGTATAGTCTAGAACATGAGCACAGAACCACCCAGTAAATGCATACCCTGACGAACCCGCAAATGACTTTCGTAACTTGCTTACAAGCAACTCGAGTCACCTCCTGAACAGATTTTGCCATCACTGGAAACTTGTTTCATCCACAAGTCCAATGCTTCTGAAAGCTTATTAGATAGAGCCTCCTCCTTCAAGATTTTCTTCTGCTTCTCCTTGACAGAGGGCTTTGAAGTGTGATACATCTGCGTGAAGAATGATTTCTGATGCTTGGACTGATATTAAACAACAGGGATTACGGCCAGAGAAATTCTACAATCGTACCTGGGAAGCCAGGTGACGGTGTTGCAACACCGTGGGCCTGGGAATAACATCAAAGGACATAAGTGTGTCAGCTTACTTCATCTGCACACCTACAGCTTTGCTGATCCCTGGCAGTTTTAGACAGTTTGGAATATAAAGCTTCTTACCTTCACAAACGTTGATCAGCACGCTGTAGCTGTACTGGTAATGCCCATTGAAAGATTTCCCTTTCATTTCCACCATTCCACCCACAAGTTTAACTTCGATCACAAGAGTTTAAACTTCTCCTATAAGCCAACCAAAAGAAGATTGCAAATTTCATCCTCAGATGCATACCCAAAGCATTGAGCTGGCTGGTAGCAGACTGGAGAGGATAGTACCAGAACTACATGCTCAGTATTGTTCTAATTTATAATTTCTGCGGTGACAGCAAGGATTTAACATAACCCAGCCTGTGTATCAATGCCATCCTTAATTATGGAAAGCTCAAAGTAAAAGGCATTTTTAATAAAAAGTGTGTGTACAGGTATTTGCGAGAAAAAAATTAAGACTTACAAATGAAACTGATGGTAGCATTTATCTACTTATACTGTTTCAAGAGGTTGTTTTAACTATACCCTGTGTGATAATTTAGGAAGGTTTTTTCCTTCTTTTTCCACATTTATGGTATAACAATTCTGACTATAAAAGCAGTAGGAATTTGAAAATACAGAGTTGGGAGCTCCAAACTGCCACCGAATGCCTGATACTTTCCCTTGTTGTAGGTCTCCTTGGTATAATAATTCACATTAGCAACACACTTTCTTTCTGGCAGCAGGTTTTAATTATACCTTACAATATTACAAAAGAAATAGGCTATTAACTTCCACTCCTACAATTGGTGGCTTTTTTTTTTTTTAATTTTAGAAATGGCCCTCTCTCTATTGTTTACAAAAAGCACCTGAAAGTCTACAGGAAGAGAAGTCCTGAAGTCCTTGATGCTATTATTTTCTCTTCATACTATTTTTGCATTTAGTTGACCTATAAACTGTTGTTTTATCACGATTTTCCTTTTCCTTTACCATTTTTCCTCTGATGACAAAAGAACCCGGGAGCTGCAGAGAACCACAAACGGCGGCGAAGCCCCGATGCCGCCAAGGGAAAAGCGAGCGCGTGACAGGGGCAGCGCCCGCGCAGCGTGGGAACCTTCCCTTCCGACGCGGTGCTGCGCTCAGCCTCAGGCCCCGCGCTGCAAACACCCGGCACGTGGGAAGACACAGGAGAGCAAGGAGAACTGCTGGAGGTATAAAACAATCATGCAAGACCAGAGGAACGTGGTTGTTTAGCCTAAAGACAAGACTTGCAGTCTTCAAATCGCTACAAGAGTGTTGCGGCTGGCAAAGGCGTATGGGTTATCCAGGCTCTACAAAAGAACAATTGCGCGTCTTTTTTTTGCGGCAGCAAAACAATACCAAAAAAACACCCTTTTTAAACGGAGGGTACGGAGTTGCTGGAACCGGTTGCCGGAGGAGGCAGCTGGCATTGCTCGTCCCGATGCAGACAGGAGACCGAGTCCCTGCCCGTGGCTGCAGGACAAGCTCGGGCAGCGCCAGCAACAGAAAGGAGCAGCCGAGCTCCCTCTCGCCAGCCTCACCAGCTCCCCAGACACCCTCCCGGCCACCCCTCAGCACCTGCGAGCCCAAAAGGCTTATTTTTGACGGGTTATGGCAGTGAATCAAACTAAGCAATTTCTCTGAAAAATTCAAAAGCAGGTTACCCTCCGTCCGTGGTCCTAGATGTCTGCCCAGAAACACAGAAAACAGACCTTCAAACTACAGCCTCAGATAAATGAATGAGAAAGTTTTAAGTGAATTTACAGCCAAAATTCATTTTACAAAATACCCGATATTTAAGGTTTTGTAAGATTAGTTTTCTACACTGCTAACTGAAAGAATATACATTCATCACGCTTCCTGAATGAGTAATTTTAGTAAATTTGTAATGATTTTTTTTTTTTAAAAAAAAAAACTCCGTGTACCATGGACTAGCATTAACAAACAATACACCAAGGCCAGTTTAGTTTAGAAGTTAAATTTGAAATGCATGATCTACTTGTGGGGAAGCAGTTCTTTTCTCTGAGACTTACTGTGTCATCACACCATAAAAATTAACACAAGATAAACAGCATTTACTATTGTAGCATCTGCCTTGCCTACTTTGTGGTTCAGAACTCTGGTTTGTTTTGGTTTGTTTTTTTTTTTAAAAAAAAACTCTCAGAATGTCAGAGCAACTTCTGTATCTACAGAAAGTCACAAACATTCCCAAAAGAAAATTATTTCAAGCATAACCATTTAATTAAAGATGACATAACCAGCAGCTAAAAGACAGTTTAAAAAATCCCCATTGTAGAGATAGCATAATGCTTTCCTTTAACACTACCATCTTCAAAACTGCAACAAAGCAGCAAGTAACATATAACAAAAACTATGTGCATTTTCTATAAGAAAAATTTTACCTACAGGTAGACTCAAGCTTCCTAGCAGTTGTGAATATACAGTAAAAAAAAAACAAAACTCCAACCACTCAAATGAAAGCAAAAAAAAAAAAAAATCCCAAAACCCAACCAAACAAAACCTATCCCTCTGCTTTCTTTTTGGATGTATACAAATGCCTGCAGCACTCGTCTCCTCCGCCTCCCTGGGGCCCATAAGGAAAATGAACTGCCGCAGCTCAGCATCCGTAACAGAGCAACCTAATTACTCATTCTTAAACCACAAGAACTAAGGGATTCTTGAAGTATAGCAAATACAATACATAAATATAAATGCTTTTTACACAGCATATTTTTCAATTTCATTGTCTTGTCATGTCATGTAATAAGGATTAAAGTACCTAACACTCAGGACTATACAGATACCTAAATAATGAACACCATCAGATACCTTATCCTTGAGGACGTTAAATTAAATGCTTGAATGAAACGTTTATCAGCGATACAGATCTTTAACCTTCAAAACCTTTGAGTAGTCAAAACAACGAAAAAAGGCAACAAAAGCCTCTTCCTACCCCATTTTTGCTCAAGGCAGCTACTTTTACATTTTTCCTTCAAGGGGACGACCCCAACCCCTTGCCCTGGCGCACCCAGGGCTAACCTCGGTCCAGAGAGGGAGACACGTCCCCCTGACCGGGACACGCGTGTCCCAGCGGGGAGGAACCACCCGGCTCCACCACGATGCTGATGGCAAAACAAGCCACAAGCTCCACAAAAACACCCAATAGCTCTTTGCCTCAAGCAGATTAAAAAGCAATTCACGACTGCCAGCACACTCGTACCAACCACTAGATCTGCCCATACCAGAGTCATGGCACATTTGACTCGGAATTATGACTTCCACAGAGTAGCAAAGTGAGGCAAATTGACATTTTATGAAGTTTAAAATAGGATAATTTAATACAGTTAAATTTTAAGACTATCAAAAGTGGAACCAACTGCTGAACACACTAGCACTAAGTCCCAATACACCGTATTTAAACTTACAATTTCCACTGGCGTAGCAAATATGGGAGATTGTCGCTATATAAAATCTAAAACAAGAGAATTTAACACGGTTAAATTATTCCTAAACCATGAAAGACTGACAAGTTTTTATTACAAAGGACTCTTATCACTTAATGGAGAAAGTCTTTTATGATTAAAGTTTTATTTGGTTTTCAGATATCAACATTACACAAGGAATATTGTTCTCGTAATTCAACACATTCTGGAGAGCAGAATGATCTCAGTGCAAAGCCTAAGATACTTAACCGCTGAATTCACTAGAATAATTACACAGGATGTCATATTAGGGAGGTCTACAGGGTTTTGGTTGGGTTTTTGGGAGGTGTTGGGGGGGGGGTGGTTTTGGGTTTTTATTTACATCTTGCTTGTCACAGCCCCTATCCACTTTTATCGACTTCAGTGGAGCCAAGACCTATCCCCAAGCGCAGAATCTGACCTCCTGCCTGGCTCCGCAATACAAACTTGGACAAAACACAGTTTCATCATTTTTGCTGAGACAGCACCACCTCTGTGGAGGTCCCGTAATGTTAAGTATAAAAACTTGAGGGCTTTAGATTAAAGGCTACATGGTTGCAAAGTGCTATTTACTAAACAAAATTCTACTATAAAATAAACACCAAACTGGCAAATTGAAGAAGCAGCATCCCATGGATTTCTAAAGTTAAGTGCACTGAAAAATTGCAATTCTATAGAGACAAGCAATCACTACTGCAACCTTTAAATCACCACACAAAGGAGAGCCATCCACTGTAAATAAATTGGGTTAATTTAATTCATTAGTATCTTTAAGCACTCCTTGCTCTTCGTAAATATTCTCAGTATTTTGTCCTCCTAAATTCCTTCATTTCCCTTATCTACCAGACAGCTCACACGTACATATACCCAGAGTAAAACCTGACCTACTTCTACACCATTTTAAAAGACGCTTCTCACCGAGTACCTGGCTGCTCGGGGAATACTTGCGGGCAGCAACCGACAGCTCGGAGGTCCTGTGCAACTTAGTTCTCCTGCCTCCAAGCACTTACGGATCAATTGCCACTCTTGCTGGAGTCCTCGCACGATGGCTAAAGGCAAACTGAGTGCAATAATGCCAGCTCTAAGTTATCCTTGCAGTGTAATAGGGCCACAGCACTTCTCAATGCTGGCTGACACACTAGTGGTCAGGTATTTTATTACTTTATGCAAGGCATGACTCGGTGCACTAATTAAATGAATTGAATCAACTCAATAGAAGCATGATAAAATAAACCAATAAAGAACGTGAGCAAAGCAATCTATATATATATATATATATATATGTATTA
>NW_009218937.1:0-424 GCF_000690835.1 Fulmarus glacialis
CTATAAGAGGGCCTCTTCCGCCTGGTCTTCCTGGTTGGGTGGCCTGTAGCAGACCCCCACTATAATGTCGCATGTCCCTGCCCTCCCTTTAACCCTGACCCATAAGCTCTTGGTCGGCTCCTCATCCACCCCCAGGCGGAGCTCCATGCACTCCATAAATACGTCATTTTTTTTCAGTTAACACGACCTACACATATTTATTTCTATGATTAGCATTCTTATACACAACTTTTGATTGATTTTAGAACAGAATAGACTAGAATAAACTAGAATAGACTATTTCAGTTGGAAGGGACCTACAATGATCATCTAGTCCAACTGCCTTACCAATTCAGGGCTGACCAAGTTAAAGCATGTTATTAGGGGCATTGTCCAAATGCCTCTTAAACACTGACAGGCTTGGGGCATCGACCACCTCTCTAGG
>NW_009218937.1:676-7124 GCF_000690835.1 Fulmarus glacialis
TTTCACCAGCTTTGTTGCCCTCCTCTGGACGCATTCAAGGACCTTCACATCCTTCTTAAATGGTGGGGCCCAGAACTGCACACAGTATTCAAGGTGAGGCCACACCAACACGGAATACAGCGGGATAATCACCTCTTTTGACCATATGCTGTGTTTGATGCACCCCAACATGCACGTTGCCCTCTTGGCTGCCAGGGCACACTGCTGACTCCTACTGAGCCTGCTGTCGACCAGCACCCCCAGATCCCTTTCTGCAGGGCTGCTCTCCAGCCACTCCTCTCCCAATTTATACTTGCACCCAGCATTACTCCATCCTAGGTGCAGAATCCAGCATTTGAACTTGTTAAATTTCATCCCATTAACCATAGCCCAATGCTCCAATCTATCTAGATCCCTCTGCAAGGCCTCTTGTCCCTCAAGAGAGTCAAGAGCACCTCCCAGTTTGGTATCATCAGCGAACTGGCTAATGGTGCATTCAACTCCTGCACCCAGATCGTCGCTAAATATATCAAACAGGACTGGCCCTAAAATTGAACCCTGAGGAACACCGCTGGCGACCAGTCGCCAGCCAGATGGAGCCCCATTCACTACAACCCTTTGAGCCCTGCCCTACAGCCAGTTCTTCACCCAGTGCACCATGAACCTGTTCATCCCACAGTTGGACAACCTGTCCAGAAGGATGCTGTGACGGATTTTCATTCCTTACATTCTCATTATACTTGGGCATAAGTAATGATAGTTTTTTTTGACTAGGGTTGACTAGAGTTTTTTCTTTGGGATTCATGTTAAGTTCTAGTTGTAAAATAGATCTTAGTGTGTAAAAGTGAAATGCAATAAAAATGTTGAAGAACAGTATTTTCCAAATAAGCTACATAATCAAGGCAAAAATAACCTTATCATTACACTTTTTAAGTGATCAGTCTCATTAAGCAAGGAAGCATTACCTTCACTTGATGAACCGAATGTCTTAGTTCTGGTTACCAAATTTCTCAAGATCTCGGAACTGGTAGATCTTATTTTCTACTGCACAGATTTTGTTTATAGATTAAAAGAGGAAAACGAGCTTTTCAGCTTTTTTTCCTCCCAAGTGGTTTGTTACTTTTGAATGAACTAGTTACTGAATTGAAATAGCTGAACAAACATGAAAAAGATATTATCTCTGCACCTGCAGAAGTCAAAAAAGAGTTTAGCTCTTCAACAACAGGTGTTTAACCAATGACTTTCACCAATTCTGTTGTCTGACTTCCTTTACATTTCAGCAGCAAATACTCAATGCTATACATTGAAAAATATGAATTTAAATAATTACATGAACCTGTAAGATCTAACTTTACTATGCTGTCTGAAGTTCAAGTAAATCCAATGTACTTTTCTTTTAAAAAGTAAATATGTAGCACAGTTTTAATTTAAAATCACATTAAATATTTCATACCCACTTTGCACTGCACAGTTTGCAACTGTTGGAAATACCACAGTATGTTAACACAATTTTTAGTTCTTTGATTTTTTTAGACGAAGAAAAAAAAAAACCATGACAGAGACCTTGCTGTGAAAAAAGATGCAGAAGCACTTGCTGCCTCATCCCCCACAGAATCCAAGTGTGTGCTGGGGGGAAGAAACAGGAATGGGGTAGATGTGAGTAAAATCCGCTTTTGATATTCAGAACTGTGTTGCAATAACTTTTGAGCAAACGTGTTGCTGACTTCAAAAAGCTTTTATTTCATGCTTTTGCAATTGTAACACAGGTTTTAAAATTTCAAGCTATTCAAGCTGTAACATATACAAAATCTTGCTTCACTACTGCCAGTATGATTCAACCTGGCCTCTTCGCATCGAGTTTGACATTCTTCCTACCTCAGACACAGCTCTGAACCAAAAAGCTGAAGATGCCAAACAATGCTTTTAAAGCTCACAAGATCGGTTTGCACTTCCCTTAATTTTAAATGAGAATACCTCCCCATTTATACACAGGCTAAGTTGGACAATAAAGAGAATAGTTCTAAATAGGAACTAGAGATGCTAAACCCCATACAACTGAGCATGGATGAATTTTATTTTCTGTTTGGCACATCTGTCAAGCACCTAGATCTGATGTGCTGATAAAACAAGACAGCTTAAGGCAATCAACATGTGAGATCCATCTGTTCTTCAGGACATCGAGAAGAAAAGGAATTGCTCCCTGTGGTATTCTGTACACTTGAGACAATTGTGGAGAGGTTTCCCTCTGCTGTTGACAGCGATTCAGCTCTACCAGCCTAAGCCAGTGGGTTTCCAACCTTGTTTCCTGGGAGTGTTGTGAACCCTTGGCTTCCTCCCTTCTCTCCATAGTCTGAGAATTGGTGGCTGGGACAGGGATGCAACTATATTGGAAAGGCTTTGGCAAAGTCAGAAAACAAAGCACAGAAAGCAAGAGAGAAGCCCATACTGAGTCCACCTAACCTGGGATCCTGGCTCCCGCAGTGGCTCTCAGCTGCTGCAGGCTCCCTGCTCTGCATCTCGGACCAGGTTCACACCCATTATGTCCTCCACTACTTTCTTAGCGCTACAGTATCTCCTCTCATACTATTCCCCTGCTACATCCAGAAACTCCCACTGTGAATATCCCTATCAGGACAGCCTTCATACCCCTCACAACACAAGTCAGTGGTCTAAGCAACTGAAGGGAACCCTGAATGGACAACAGCTGCTCTGGTATTTGCTACTCGTTGGTCCAGCTCCCCAAAGCGCGGCTGCAGCCAATGCTGAACTACAATGCTAGCAGCTACCAAAGGCCAACCACTGTATGGCTCAAAATACCAGCTGGAGCAGAACAAGCACAGAAACAGGTGACAGGGCTGAAGTGCTCGTGACAGAAATCATGTCCCAGGTGTGTTTTAACAAAAACCACGTTTGAGCCACCTGCAGCCACATTCAAGGAATTCGGCAGCCATTCAGGGGACATGCTACTTTCTCACAGGAAGATAGAATTAAAGGTTTTTTACAGGATATATATGACCCACTGATATTGGGCTGCCTATAGATCTTTAACTCAAGTAACACCCACTCATTTCTCGCTTTTGACTGGCATGAGAAAAGAGGGAAGGAGGTCCCGAGCTTAAACAAACACAGGAGACCCAGATAACAAGCACAAAGCTCAGCTGATTTCTGGAGTGAGCAGCCCCCAGTTTTGGCTACATGAAGGCAGGAAACAAGTATGCAGAAGCTCCTTTGTACCATATACTGGTCACATACCCATATTATCCAGCCCACCTGACAAGCAAACATCGAAGAAGACAGAGCTCACTGGAAAAGATCATGCTTTGCTCAGCCCTGCCAGATTAGCCCCAATTTTGAGAGGTCTTTAACCTTGTTTCAACTTCCCCCTAAATGTTTAAAGCTAACATTGAGCTGCCAGCATTGAATTCAGGCTGTAACAGTTCTACTGAGAATGACTTGCTTTAGCTCAAAACCACACTGATTCTAACTCTGAAGCAAGACGTCCAAACATCTTGTCCTCTGATATGCAGGCCTCCACATGCAGGTCACACAAGAGAGTAGGGCATAAATGTTATGAGAGGGGGTGGAAAGGGACTATGGAGCTGGGGGGTGCCCTTTCCAGGAACTGCAGCCTCTGCCATGCAGTGCCAGATGGAGCTGGTCTGCAGATCACAGGTGTGCATGTGTGGATGTGGCACTCGGGTGGACAGGTGAATATGCATACATCAGCTTTGCCCTTCCGCTTATCATGCAGCATGTACATAAACAAACAGCCAGCAAGGTGGGTCACAGAATGTATATGGGCTCTGGTGAAGCCCTGCAGAAAAAGGGGATGGAGATGAGGGGCAAATCATAGAAATCTCGCAATGCATGAGATAGGACAAAGCTGGGTCAGACCCATACTGTCTCATTCTTGCTAAGCACCAGAGGTGAAGGATTAAGTGTATCACCCACTGTAGTTCAAGAAAGTCATGCGTATTATCAGTTACTTAAAAAGGCTGGCACAAAACTGTGAAGGAACAAAACAAGCAATCAGAGCTGAGGGTCTGATTACTGAAAGCCAGAAATATCCTTTTGGAAAGCTGGCCTTATTTGCTGCAAATCAGTTTCAGCAGCCAATTTGAAGCTATCTCACCAGCATGTTGTTATATGTAAGTTAATAAGCACTTACTATTGATGGTTTCTGCAGTGGCTGTTTAATTTTTAATCATATCTTTAATTTACTGTTTACGTTTTTATCCAATTAGATTGCGTGCATGTGTGTGCATCTGTGTGACGGAGAGAACATGGAAAACCGTGTTTATTAGGAAGTACTATGCTTTGTTTTCTAAATTAGGAGATACATGTGTCTCCTGCTTGATATTTTTTCACACAGCCCTCTTATTTTTCAGGAGAATGCCATCTCAGGCTGCTGCGTTATGTTGCACCATTCTGCTGTTAGAAATGGGCACCACTGACCTCTCTCTGCAATGCTGTACTTGGAGTCTGGAATTGAATGTCATTAAAATATCCAGGGCTAAGAAATGGGCAGTTTTACTGGCACTTTCCTGAACAGAAATCCCAGCATCCCTTTTCATCTGTAGATCAGGCGTTTAGGTAACACCCTGGGACACCCTCATCCTCCTCATCCCCATTTCAACCTTTCATTAGATTCCTATAGTCATAAAAACTAGATGCACTGCAGGGACGGAAGATGGATCATTTATTTTTAAGCACTGACAATTTTTCATGGCGATCAACAATAAAGTTCTCAACTACAGAGGAAGAGTAAATAAACTGAAGAAGGATAGAGCTTCAAAGAGAGCTGGGTGATGATGGAAGGATAGAGATTAGAACATCTCCGAGTCCAAGAAATGAGCTAATCACAAATAAAATAATATTACGTTCCTATTACTACCTGACATGCTGGTTGGTGTAATGCCAGTGATTAAAAAAAAATCAAAAGAGGGAAGCCAGAAATGCACTCAGCAGAGGCATAATGTGGTTGATATGGATCCTGGCAGAGCTCTCAGGAGGTGATCTGACGCCCAGCACAACTCCCTGTGCCTGCGCCCTCCACACTGAGACTGCCTCCGGTCACAGGCTCAGCTGTACAGCAAATTAGGACAGGCAGTAACAGGACTGCACGCTCCTCAGAGACTGCTCTCACCACCAGCAGGCAGAGGCTGAAGGGAAAAGGCAGGACCCTTTGTTTCCCCCACAGGGCATCTACTTCGAGGAGAGATGACGGCAGGTACCTGAATTGCTCCACAGCAAAAACTTAAATGGAGGTGCCTGACCAGGACTCGCAGCCTCCTCTTGCCATGTTCATGGCTCGGCACCTAGATACTCACATCCCACTGCAGCTGTATTCCCTGCATCCTTGAGAGCTATGCTGAAAAACCCAGACTGGCATCTACTTTATTTTGCTCTCAGGAAGAAAAAAAAAGATGCCATTCTATCCCTCCGCAAATACAACACCACCAATAATAAACATCTAAAACCATCTAAAAGTTCCCATAAAAGGAAGAAACTAAAGAGCTATGGCTACAGATGTCTTAACAGTGGCAGAACAGGTTGGATTAATGTGCTGAGGTAAAAAACTAACAAATAGAGAGGAGTAAACTGCTTTTAGAGTAAATGCTACAGGTTACAGCACTCTTTTTCAGAAGCCCATTGCACACTGTAGCCAAAGCACTGGGCAGTTATGTGCACCTTCACACAGGAACCGTTCCTAAAAACACCCACTCTGGGGAATGTTTCTGCTGCATACGCACAGCCCTGCACTCCAGGAACTGGACTCCTGTGTTTAAAACAAAAGGCGTCTGCATCAGCCAGGCAGCTCAAAAAGGCAGCTTCAGTTCTTGTTCTCTTCTTTACCCCCGGGAGCAGGAACTTGCAGCAAGGAAGGAGGGGACTGTGTAATAAAAGGGAGACAGGAAGGTCTCCAGTAGGCTCTGAGTCCTAAAGATAGCAATCAAACTAGCACGAAGGGAAGGAGGAAACCACCCTCCCACATAAGAGGAAACCCCAAAATAAAACCTTTTGGCAGATGGTAAAAGGCTTTAGCATTCAATAAAACGAATGAGCTGCATGAGAACGCAAGAGAACTTTAAGGGAGACACAGAAACCAAACAAAAGACATATGAAGAAGCTTGGTTTTCCAGTCACTCTTCCGTGTTTCAGTCACTCTTGGTTTTTCAGTCACTCTTCTGTGTTATTATTTCAAGCCATTTTTGGATAGGTTTTACCAGCTTTTCTATTTAATTGAAGCTATGCAGTTCATGGTTTTCAAGAGACTTACACCTTCATTGCCTGTACTAATTAATTATATGAAAGGGAAGAAGTTTTCAGTAAGTTTTCTGAATTATAAAGCAAAATTCAGTACCCAATGAGCATTTCATCTGGGGCTCTCAGCCTGGTCCTGGCCTTCCTGTGTAAGACTGGACCCAGCTCAACAGAGGCAACAAAAGCCACAATCATAATAAATTAT
>NW_009218938.1:0-749 GCF_000690835.1 Fulmarus glacialis
GTCGGTGCTCCCCGACGGGAACTGCAGACAATCGCAGGAAATGAAAAAATGTAATCCTGCCGGGAGACAGCTATTTTCATTAGATTAACTTAACACGCTGGTGTTCCGGGTGTCTGAGGCTGCCGCCTTCGAGAAAGGGAGTCGTGCAGCCACGGAGAGTTTCCATGCATGTGTGTACACACGGGGCTAGAGGGTGAAGGTGGATGTACTTCTTTCTTCCCCTCATATTCTGTGTTTTCTCTAGCCCCGACCATGAATTCTGTAAAACACAACCTAGAGATCCCCCTCTGTGCTTTAATTGAGTCACGTGCAGGACAGGTAAAGGACCTGCTTTCTTTAAATGTGCACAAATCAAGAGCAGCCCTTTTGCAACCTCTGGAATAACAGCAGCAAGCTGAGAGTCAGACCACTTCTGCTCCCTGTCCTCTTGCCCCTTGTGTCTTAAGTGCTGTTTCATGCGCAAGGAATACTTACAGTGTGGGCAAATGCAAGCTGCTCTCCCCACATCCAGTCCCTCTACTTACACGGGCCTCTTGCATCTCCTGTGGACCTATTATTTATGAACCTAAATATTCTTTTCTTCATCGTGCCATCATTTATTCATGTTTTTGCCCTAGGAGCCTCAATCAGGGCCTGCCTCCCCACTGTTTGAGTCACTAGGGGACATAGGGACAGACCTAGAATAAGAAAATGGTACTTGCCCCAAAACATTTACAATCTGTCTGTGTGTATGGTTATAAAGTAGCAGA
>NW_009218939.1:0-300 GCF_000690835.1 Fulmarus glacialis
CCATGACACGCACGTCCAGCAGCGGGAGCTGCTCCAGGCGTGGCGTGCTCACCTCTACCACCGTCCGGCTGGAGCTCTTTCGTACCTGCAGGGGAGGGGAGGTAGGCGAACAGGTCAGGGGCTGGGGGGAGGACAGGTTCACGCAGAGCGACCCTTCTCTTTATCCAGCACCCTCTGCTGCTCCGGCATTACCCAGGCTCAACCCTGGAGTGTCTTTGTCCAGCCACCGCTTCTCCCTGGACCCTGGCGTTTCGTTGGATCATCCCTCTCCGGGGCACCCTACTCATGGCATCCCCCAAG
>NW_009218939.1:390-2526 GCF_000690835.1 Fulmarus glacialis
AAAGAGCCTGCCTTCTCTCAGTTCTTCCATCCCTCCATCTTGGTGCCTTCTAGTGCTTCCTCTCTCCTCGCTACCTGTTTGTGCCTTCACCCATCCCTTTTTCTTCCACTTTCTCTCCCCCTGACTCCTCCAGCCCCATGTATCTTGCTTCCACTTACGTCCCCCTCCCCACCACCTACCCCTGCCTGCTCCCCTGCTGCACTCACCGCACAGCCGTCCATCACAGCTTTGATGTAGGGGCTGGTGTCGTAGCTGAGCTCCTCCTCGTTGGCAGCCAGGAAGCGGAGGGCACGCTGGTGGTCCCCAGAGGTGGTGCTGTGCCAGGCCACCGAGCGGTGACAGTGGTAGGTGAAGTTCTGGCGGGCAGAGATGCTGAGGAGCCGTAGGAAGGTCAGCTGCACCACGCCGAGGGGCTGGCTCTCCGAGTCCGTGTAGGAGAACTGTGGGAGCAGGAGACGAGTTAACGCGGGCTGACAGCCAGAAGCGTGTGAAAAGTGGAGCTGGAGGGGGTCTGCTGGGATCTAGACCCCCCTGGAGGAGGTGGCTGGGGAAGGGGAGATGGTCAGAAGGGCTGACAGGTTCAAGTTCGGGTGGGGGACATTTCTCTTTCTCCTTAGAAGCAGAGGAAAAGAGGCATCCAGCTGCCCCCGAGACAGCACCAAGGGACACGCTGAGGGCGTTACAGGAGAGGGCAACAAGGGTGTAAGTTGGAGTGCAGGCAGGACGCCTGGGAAAGGCAGGGGGGGCGTGCCAGGGGCTCCCGTGGGAGGGCGTGTGGGAGCCACACGCGGGCAGGTGTTCTCAGACCACATCCTTCCTGGAAGAGGAGGGAGACGACCTGCAGGGAACACATCCCCGGGGCCTCACCCGTCAGTGCCGCAGGGGGCTCAGCCCCCCCCAGCGAGCCGGCAGCATTCTTACCCTGCTGCCCTCCTGGAACTGACTGAACCACTGCTGGGGCACCTCCTTCTCCCACGCTGACATCTTCACCTGGAAGAGGAAGAACCGTAAGCGAGGTGGGGAGCACCCCATGCCGCCCTCTTCTCGCGGCCGATCCCCACCACCCTGCCTCCCGAGGCTGCGCTGGGACCCTGCGTGCCGAGCTGCCCCCCCCCCACTCTCTCACCTCCCGTATGTACGCGCTCCGCCCTCTTCTCGCGGCCGATCCCCACCACCCTGCCTCCCGAGGCTGCGCTGGGACCCTGCGTGCCGAGCTGCCCCCCCCCACTTCTCTCACCTCCTGTATGTCCTTGCTGGGAAAGACACAGGTCTCCCCGCCTGCTGTGAAGTTGCAGTAAACCTTGAAAGAATCTCGGGCGCAGCCCTGGTTGGGGTCAATCCAGTACTCGCCTGCACAGGGAGGAGAGGGGTCAGCGCACGGGGTGGTGTTGCTGCGCTAACCGCCATCCTTTCCCCGCCCGACGCCGGCGCGGCTCACCATCAGGCAGGCCCGGGTGGCTGAGCTGCAGGTCCTGGCAGGTGCGGGCAGGGTTGTCCCGGGTGCCCATGGGGCGCCGCAGCCCCTCGATCTCCTGCTTGAGGGAGTTGAGGGAGCCGAAGATCTCCTCCATGCCGTCAGCGTAGTCACGAGACGCCTGGTCGGCGGCCGCTCTCTCTCCGTCCTCACCCTCCTCCTCATCCACCAACTTGCTGGCATCGATGGAGCGCTTGCTCTTCTTGGGCAGCTGGATTGGCAGGGGCTGGATCACCTCCCCGGGGGGGCCCTGTGGCAGGTACAGCATTGTCAGCACCCGCTCCCCAGGGCCCCAAACCACCCTGTGCTCAGGCTTTGAGGTAGGCGACATCCCTCTGCATCCATTCCTGGATGTCATTTTACCTACCGAGGAGCTGTTCCTACATCCCCCGCCCCGTGTCATCCCTTCCCTGGCACCAACGCTTGAGCCACTCACCGGGTGTCCAGGGGGTCCCGGGGGTCCACGTTCACCTTTGGGTCCTGCTTGGCCCTAGAGAAAGAGACATTCACAGATGTCAGCCTTGGGCAGGACTGAAGGTGGTGGCAGGGTGGGGGCACCGGCTTGGCGCTTACCATGGCTCCCTTGGCACCTTTGGGACCAGCTGGACCCTGCAAAGCAAGACCAGGTCTGTCAGTGACTAGGGCTGGCATGGTGGGGTGGG
>NW_009218939.1:2539-3461 GCF_000690835.1 Fulmarus glacialis
CGAGGGCTGGCATGGTGGGGTGGGGGGACAGCAGCTCCTCCCCCACAAACAGAGGGAGGGAAACAGGGAGCCCAGGCATAAGGACGAGAGAGGGGGAGCGAGCAGCGGGACTTGGAGAGGGAGGGGCGTGGGACCAGCAGCACATGGAGGGCACTCACGGGAAGTCCAGGGGGGCCAGCGGGACCGATGGGTCCAGTAGCACCAGGGATCCCCTGCATGATGGGAGGAGAGCAGAAACCGGCATGAGGAAACCGGGACAGTCCCATTCCTACCTCCCCCAGCAGGGCTCCCCACTCCCAGAGCCCCCCAAGTTGTCCCCTGCCCCCCACTTTTATGGTCCCCACCTGCATGGATCCCCCCCAACCACAACGTCATCCTCATTCCCCCCAGGCTCCCCCATTCCCCAGTCCCCACACTCACGGTTTCTCCTTTCTGCCCCGTGGAGCCCTGAGGGCCGGGGAGACCTCGGTCTCCCTTCTCCCCCTGCTCCCCTGGGGGTCCGATCAGGCCGATGAGACCAGGGTGACCCTGGGGGGACACAAGCAGAGATCAGCAATGGAGCCGCGAAGGGGGACGTGGTGGGTGCCCAGCGGGGGACAGCACTTGGGGGACCCATAGGAACCAGCCCACCAAGTGCCGGCTGCCCAGGGGGGGTTAGGGTCTTGGCCCCCAAGTGTGGGGCACGCCCCACACCGGGGTGCCGTGGACCCAGAGCACAGGTCGCTCGCTGCATCTCACTCACCTTCTCTCCTTTGGCACCGGTGTCACCTTTGAGGCCGGGGAGACCCGGGGGACCCTGCAGAGGTACACAGGCAGGCACGCTGGTCCTGGCGGCCCAGCCTGGCCTGTGCTGCCCGGTTTGCCTTGTTCTCCCTGCGCAGGCGAGAGGACAAGGTGAGTCCCACCGGTCCAGAGTCGGTGC
>NW_009218939.1:3817-4310 GCF_000690835.1 Fulmarus glacialis
CACGTCCCAGTTCCCTCCCGGGGTGACGGTCAGACCCTCGCCCCTCCTCTGCCCTGTGCCAGCAGACCCTGCTTGTGCTTTCACTCCGGGCACGGGACCCCGCTGCCCTGTCACCGGGATGCTGGCACTTACCACCGAGCCGGGCAGACCTCTGAGACCATCGGGGCCCTGCTTCCCAGCGAGGCCCTGGGGACCCACGGGACCCGTCTTGCCAGGAGCACCCACTGCGCCCGGTTCTCCCTGAGGGTACAGAGGAGCCGGGTGAGGCAGGTCCCGTACGCGGGCGCACGGGGCTTGGCAGCGCCGCTGGGGTCTCCCCACGGGGCACCGCTGGGGGGGTCACCGAATCGCTCACCTTCGCACCCTTCTCACCCTGACGCCCCTCGGGGCCGGGAGAGCCAGCTGGGCCCTGCGGAGAGGAGAAACAGGGCGGTGAGGAACAGGGACATCCAGGCGGGCGGCACGGGATGTGTCACAGCCACAGCCGGGCTCA